>NW_022104553.1:34322734-34351606 GCF_000313985.2 Echinops telfairi
CTCCTCCCCCTCTCCCATGTCCCCCCGGAACTGTCAGTCCCGTTGTTTTCTCCTCCAGATTGTTCATCCAGCCTGTCCTATCCAGACAGGCCCAACTGCAAACTATTTTCAAGGATCAACTAAATTATATGCAGATTTTCAAATCTGCGAACCCCTCATCTTGTTGTCAACTATTTATGACTAACCCAGCATCTCATGTACCTGTGCAAATGTATCCCCTCTTCTTTTAATGTAATTGGTGGTATATTACACATTTTATTGTGTACCCTTTTTTTCCCCTTAGAATACTCTTGATACATAGTTTATTTAGCCAAAATTTAGTTAATGGACCTTTAGGTTGCTTATAGGCTTAGTATTGAAGATTCAAATATATGTCATTGTTTACATTGCTTTACAGAAATGTACAGCTAAGTGAAATCAGCCAAAGTTATGCTTATTCATAAATTTGATAGAAATAGGCTCATTGCTTTTAATAGATTCATATATATGCTGTTGTAAGTTTTCATATTTATTGTTGATATATATGAAAAAAATTGGCCTCATAAGATACATAGTTAGTGAAGGGAGACAGACTTACCTTAATACTCATTTCATATTACTATGGATATTCTTCTTTGGTACTACACCAATACTCAGCAAGTGGTCGTTTCTTCAAGATAGCTGTAATTTGAAATTTGAAGCCATATTTAGGGTGTTTTTTTAATACTCTTACATAAAACCCATTGGTTTATCTTAAATTTGAATAGATCTCTTACCCATTTATGATTGTGTACCATCATGCAGTGGTTATTAGGAAAATACTGTTTCACTAAATAACGCAGAATTTCTAGATGTTGATATATCTCATTGTATAGTATTTTAAAAATACTAATATCACCAATCTCCTTAGAAACGTTAAGTATTAGCAAGCCTTTAGTCTTACGGAGAATATGCACGTTTTCCAAAATGTAAGTTTTTGCTTGAGAACCTTAATTTTATCATCGTCAAGTACTATTGGTTGTTTATTTTAGAGTGAAAGGCACACCTTAGACTGTTGAAGAAAGTGCCTTCTTAATATTACGTAAATTTGAATAACCATAGTTTGTAACTCATTCTTTCAACTTAAAAAAGGGTTCCCATTTTAAAAAGTGAATAGTTTAGCTCACAACTTAAATAATTGCCCATATGCTTTTCTTTGAGGCAACTACTGTGCTTTTTAGTATGAAGCAGAAATAAATATATACTAAAATTTGCCGGAGCCCACCGGCAAAGCAATGGGGGACTCGATTAATGGGTTGAGGACTGAGAAAAGACAGACACAAAAAAGCTGGGGTCAGGAGGATTGCAATTCAAGACTGCAGCCCCGAGTTTATTTTCTAGCAAGCTTTTATACACTGTTAGGCGGGAATGTACTATTGCTCAAAATAGCACCCCCATCCTTGTTCTTGTTTGTCAGGCAAATATTTTTCCCAAGGCTAAGCACCTGACGTTTTCAATAACATTAAAGCACAAAAGTTAACCTGACCGTGAGAGAGAGAATCTGACCGTGAGAGAGCTGTGTCTGCACGTCCACATTTGAATGAACAGACCTCTGTTTTCAGAGCAGCTCCCAACAAAAATTATAGATATTTTTGTTTTAAACTTTATTTTTTATTAATTAGGAATAATTACATATATCATTCCATAGTTCAAATATGTCTACCACAATTAGTTTCCAAACATTTCTTATTTATTTGAACTCCTTGACGTCTGCTCACCCCAAACCACCACTGTACTCCCCTACCCTTAAATCCATTTCTTATCTCTCTAGGTTCATTAGTCCTGGGTTTCATATTGTTTTTAACTTTAAATTTAATTTATGTTTATCCCATTTTTCCCACAGATTTCTTTGAACTTTGTTTAGAATGACAAAAACCTTCTAATTACTAGTTTCTCTATTGTCAAATGAATTGGGAAATCTGTTGCAAACCACCACCACCACCACCACCACCACACACACACACACACACACACACACACACACACACACCAGGAATTTTTGTACATCTACTCCAATCAGGTGTAGTTGTTCTCTGACTTAATACTACTGCTAAAATTAGTAGAAGAGGCAACAGACATAAGATCTAAAGATAGGACACAATAGTAGGAGAAAAGTAAAAAAACAAATCGAAGATAATGGTTGTCAGAGTAACCAGCCTCTGACCATAGTGGGGGAGGTCCATGGGTGCAGTTGTACAGAGATAATGTATAAAGATCATAGTAAAGTCCTACAGAATAGGAGAGGTAGGAGAGAAGATAAAATAACAGAGGATGCGCACCTCAGCCCCTCTTGGTGGTCCATGTGGAGGTGGGAGACAAGTGGATGGGAGAGGGAGTATATTTCTAACCAAGGCTTATGTATACTTAGGAGTGTGCAAGCCCCCTGATTATAGGTAACCACATACATCACAGTTAGGGGTTGTATCATAGGTGTCTGGCCAGATCAATATCAGGCCAGTTCCTAGTGGCCACAGTGATTGGCCTCTAAACTTCCCCTCACCCCCTTGCAGAGCTTACCAGAGCTTACTGATGCAACTCTCTCCTGATCTTGCATTTATCACCACATGAGGGCAGACCACCGAGAACCAGGAAGACACCTCTGCCTGGCCAGAAACCCGGACATGCCTGTATCCTCCAATCCCTGACTACTTTACCTTATACGGGCTCAAAGGTGCTCAGCTACATGTTCCCCAGCAATATAATCACCACCCCTGTAGCCTGGGGTGTGACTCCCTCTGCCCGGATGCTGTAGACTGTGGGACCTCACCCAGGCTAGGTTTTTCCTCCCTGAAAAAGCCTGCTTACTTAAAATTAGACTGATTTGGTATCTGGCACCCCTCGACCATCTTATATTGGTGCCGAAACCTGGAAGGGGAGACCCCCTCGATGGTCAGCACTGGCCCACCCTGAGGGACTCCTATACAACCAAACCTCGGCAGTTGAGAGTGGTGCGATCGGTTTCGGACTCGGTTAAGTCCTGCCCCGCCAACTCTCCATCCAAGCCCCTCCTGTCCTTTGTTGTGGCTGCGCCAGGGATGGCTTTGCACTCCCATTTAGGACCCTACGACCTGAGAGATGTCTCACTAGCAGGAGACCACCTTCTTTTACTCGTTTCCTCTGACACGGCATGCCTTGTCTTGGGGGATAACTCTCAGGGGGTGTTTTTGGGGTATCATGGGCAATACCGAGTCCAAACTAAGACCCCTTTGGGCTGTCTCCTAAATTTCTCAAAACTGGGATTTTCCCAAAACCTCCGCCAAAAACGGCTAGTTTTCCTGTGTATGACTGAGTGGCCTCAATACCCTTTAGGCAACCAATCTAGGTGGTCTTCCAGGGGTAGTTTTGCTTTTGGCATTCTTGCTGACTTGGACAACTTTTGCTGCCATTCAGGAAAATGGTTGGAGGTCCCGTACATTATGGCTTTCTAGGATCTCCAATTTCACCCGTCTCTATGCGTCCAGTGTTCCACCTCACAGGTCCTTTTAGCTAAATCAACCGAAAGGACCATGGCAGCGAAATTGAAACTTGAAAGTAAACCTGACTCTTCCTACCCTACCTTAACGCCATCCTCTGTGCTTACTGAGGAGCCAGACACTCTTAGTCTCCCGCCTCTACCAATTCCTAATTCTCCTCCCTCCCAGCCTCCGCTGCCATTTCCTCCTCTGCTGCTGAACAGCCCCAACCCTCCGCTCCAGTCCTGTCCATCTCGCCACCCTGTCTCCCCTATCTCTTCTGTGTCGTCGCATACCAGTTCCCACCTCCTGTCTCTTAGGGAGGTAGCAGGGGTTGAGGGTGTGGTGTGCGTCCATGTTCCGTTTTCTCTTCAGGACCTCTCCCAAATTGAGAAGCACCTGGGTTCAGTCTCCACAAATTCTAGTAATTATATTAAGGAGTTTTGATATTTAGCACAGGCATATCATCTGACCTGGCATGATTTATACGTCATCCTAGCCTCCACTATAACACCTAGTAGTGAAACGGAAAGTCTACCTTGCAGCTACACAGTATGCAGATTAGACCCACCTCGTGGATAATACTGTGCTGGTGGGCATGACGGTCATTCCTTCCAAGGACCCTGGGTGGGATTACCAGCCTGGGGCGGGAGGTAGCCACCACTGTGATCTGCTAGTACAGTGCTTGGTACAAGGGATGGAAACAGCGTCTAAAAAGGTGGTTAATTTTGAAAAACTTTAAGATGTAACAGTGGAAGGATGAAAATCCTGCCCTTTCCCTAAACTGCCTTCAGGAGAACCTCACCCAGTTTACAAAACGACCCCAAGACCCCGACTGGGCAGCTGTCTTGGCCTCCTATTTTATCTCTCAGTCAGTCCGGAAATAAGAAAGAAATGAAAGAAGTCAGAAGAGGGACCACAAACTCTATACAGGAACTGTTAAAAACGGCCTTTAAAGTCTTCAGTGCCCGGGAGGGTGTGGCAGAGTTGGCCTGGCAGTCCAGGTTAAAACATAAGGTTGCTCTGCAAACCCAGGCTCTGGTAGCTGCTCTGAGGCCAGCAGGGGAGGGTCTGGTTTTTTTTTAAAGTGAGTTAAGAACAGACATTGGACCCGCCAATGCCCAAACCCCCTCCCCCCCACCAAGCCGTACCTGGTGTGCTGCCAGATGGGGCACTGGAAGTCTGACTGTCCGCTTGCAGGCTTCTCCCGGCTGCCTCAACAGCTGGGGTCAGCCGGAGCCTCACCACAGTCCTTCCCAGCTGTTCAACTTCTAGGGCTTGCTGAAGAAGACTGAAGATATCTGCACTCGGGTACCCCAATAACCCTAGCCGAGCCCAGGGTCACCATCCAGTTAGTGGGTAAGTCCACCTCTTTCTTACTGGACACGAGGGCTAGCTGTTCTGTCCTTCCTTCATATGCCGGGCATAGTTTCCCTTCCCCGGTCACTAATGGGAATTGATGGCACCTCCTCAACACCCAAGAAAACCCCTCTTTTCCCCTGCGTCTTAAGCCAATTCGCTTTTCCCCATTCATTCCAAATCCTCTCGTCCTGTTCCGTTGCTTGGACGCAACATTTGCAACGCTTTAAGGCTTCCATTTCCCTAATAACTCAACAGCCTCACGTTGCCCATCTTTTTGCCGCTGTAGCCACCCTGGGGGCAGACACTCCTACCCCTCTGCCAGCCTTTCTATCCGAAGTAAACCCCCAGGTATGTCATTTATCCTCACCAGTAATAGCCTCCCACCATACACCCATTAAGATCAAGCTTAAAAACCCTGACATTTTTCCGTAACGCCCAGTTTCCCTTGTTTAAAGAGGCTCTCTTAGGACTTTAGCCTATCATTAACAGCCTGTTATCACACAATATTTTGGTCCTATTAATTCACCATGTAGTACTCCCATTCTTCTGACTCGTAAGCCTAGTGGTCAATACACGCTCATTCAGGACCTCTGCCTTTATAATGACACTGTAGTAGCTATACACCCCGTAGTTCCCAACCCATACACTTTAAAAACTAATATCCCACCGAAAGCCATATATTGTACTTTCCTGGATCTTAAGGACGCTTTTTTCTCCATCCTTCTGCACCCTGATTCCTACTTTTTGCATTTACCTGGTTGAACCCACAGTCTCAAATAGCCCAGCAATTGGTTTGGCGGGTCCTCCCCCAGAGTTTCTGTGATTCCCCCCATCTTTTCGGTCAGGCATTGGCGGCTGACTTACTTGTTTAATCCTCAACTTAGTACCTTACTGCAATATGTAGATGACCTGCTAGTCTAGCCCGTCGCTGTCTCACCATCAGAAAGTCACTGGTGCATTATTAAGTTTCCTAGGGGACAAGGGGTATCGAGTATCCTGCTCCAAGGCTCAGCTGTGCACCCAGAGCATCACTTACATGGGCATTTCGCTTTCACCTGAAGGCCGGTCTCTGACCACCTGGCGTACCCAAGCTGTACATGATTTACCCCCTCCTGAAAATGCAGACCAAATCTTGTCCTTTTTAGGATTTGTGGCTTTTTTTCGTCTCTGGATTCCCAACTTCTCTCTCATCGCCAAGCCCCTGTACAAAGCAGCTTAAAAAACTCCCCAGGGGCACTTAACCAAACCAGCAATCGTTTGCCAAGGTTTTGCTAAGCCCTGTGCCTTATTACATTCAGCCTGGATTCTCGCTTTCCCTTCAGCAAAACCTCTTCAACTCTTTGCAGACAAGCAACAGGGTATAGACTGCCAACAACAGGGCCCAATTTACTGGGTCCTAGCCTACCTGTCCAAACAGCTGGATGTCACAGTAAGAGGCTGGCAACCCTGGTTGCGTACACTAGCAGCAGCAGCAGAACTCACCAAGCAAGCTCTTAACCTCCCTGGCGGTAGTCCCGAGTGTGGCTTGGGGTAAATGTTAACTGTCAGAAGCGGTAGACCCAGGCCACACTCAAGATTACACTGCAGAGATTACACTGCGATCTGACTTCCTCGCTCCGTTATGTTCTGTACTCTGCATGCAGTGTTGCTTCATGGGGGCACAACTGGGCGGGGAAATTGAAAACTGCATGTCTGAAAGAGACATACGCACACACAAAATGTGATACAGTATAATCTGTGAGGATTACATTGTATCAGAGCAAATCACCTCAGATTTGTCCCTAGATCAGTCTCCAGTGCCCTGCCTGCCCTTTTATTGTCATTTGGAAATTTTTTTGCCTGATTATTTTTGTCCACTTTAGCACAAAATTAGTTTTAGACCAGATAAATGACAGCGAACAGTGACTTAGAATTACTCACAGAATTGAGTGTTAACGGTTCATGGGGAAATTCATCATCTGACACTGACATTGATCAGATAAGTGACGACAATGACAATTCCGCACCTGTGCTCAGCGATGTGCGAACTTGGTGCTCTATTGTCTGCGGTACAGATCAGGCAGCTCACCCAAGATACCTGTTTACTTCAGCACCTGGTATGAAAGTAGATGTTGACCACAACAACCCTTTGGCATACCTACAATTATTTCTGACCGATGAGGTCATTGAAAAATTGTTATGGAGACAAACCGATAGAAAGAGCAACAATCCGCTACTCTGCTTCATAAGTTTTCAAGAAGCTGAAAGTGGGAACCAGTGACCAAAGATGACATTTGGAAATATCTGGGCCTAATAATACTTAAGGGAGTGTTGGGAAACCCCTGCGGAATTGGTATTGGACCACCAATAAATTACTTGCAACTCCATTTTTGTCACCGTCATGTCAACATAGATTTTCCCTGATTATGGAATTTTTTCACTTCACAAACAAGAAGTTGATGAAACTAATCATCCTGCACCAAAACTAAAGAAAATTTGGGAAGTATCTCAAATGATTGTAAGGAATTTTCAGCAGACCTATGTGATAGAAAGACATCTGCATAGATGAAAGTCTAATGGCTTATAAGGGACGGGTCAGCTGGATGTAATACATTGCAGCACGGTTTGGCATAAAATCCTACATGCTCTGTGAATCGTCAACTGGCTACATTTGGAATTTGGTCATATACACTGCAAAAGGCACAAAATTCAAAGTGACTACGGAATGGCAACATCTTCTGTTCTAACACTCATTGAGCCATTGCTAAATCAGGTTTATTGTGTTACAACTGACAACTTTTATACAGCCCCTGAACTTTATGAATTTCTTATAAAATACAAAACCAATGCCTACGGATCCACCAGGGCTAGCTAACCGGCATGTTTGGCAAGAAGAAGCTAAAAACTGGAGAAATGGTTGCCTTGCATCAAGGCAAGATGATGGCACTGCAATGGCACGACAAGAAAGATGTGTGCCTAGTGTGTGCAGTTCATAATACCTCAATTGTTATGGTACACACGAAAGTTGGGACAGAAGTAGTGATAGACTACAATAAAACCATGGGCGGTGTCGACAGAGTCGACCAAGCACTTACATTCTACCCAGCAATGAGGAAACAGCAAAAGAAACTACAAGAAGATCTTCAGGTATCTTCTCTAGCAGTGCTTGTGGAATGCCTACATTTTGCACAGAGCAAAGAGTGACAAGTCTTTGGATCATTCTGATTTCACTTGGAAAGTTGAACGGATCTTTGTGTACCACAATCAATGGCTGTGAATAGACCTGGATGTCGCGCTGTTGACATTGTCAACCCAGAACGCCTGTCCGGTCGTCACTTCATGGACTGTATCCCACCACCGAAAAAAGTCAGCACCTACAATGTGTGTGGTTTATTGCTCAAAGCGAGATGGCAATGGAAAGAGAATACGAAAGGAAACCAGGTTCCATTGTCCTGATTGTGATGTCGGACTTTGTGTGGTCCCATGTTTCAAAATTTTTCACACTCAGAATTTTTATTGAATGCACCCTTGATGTTGTACCCTTTTTGAAAAATCGCAGTGTTTTAGTTACATTATTGAAAAAATTATTTTTATATTATAATTTTTGATTTTGTGTATTAAAGTTTATCATAACTGGAATGTCTACTAGAGAGATTAAAATGAGTAATTTCTTAAGAATTACAGGTCTACAATATAAAACAACAAATTTTATGCAAAACAATACCACTTTGGGTACAAAATTACTGACATAATTAGACTGCCAGCAAGGTTAAACTCACTAACTTACAGCATCTTGTTGTCTTGTCCCCCCACCAGCTATCAGACCTCTTAGTCACAGTGCCCTGTCTTTGTTAGGAACTTCACGCATACAGACTTTCCATTTGTTATTTTTTGATAAGCCTCACATTACTGTTCAAATGTGTCCATGTCTTAACTCTGCCACTCTGTTCCCTATTCATAATCCCACGCATACTTCACATTGTTGCACAGAAATCATTGAAACCTACCTCCACCCAATTCGGGATCTTCAGTCCCAACTTGTACCTGATTGACTACTGACCCTTTTTGTGGATGGCAGTTCCATAGTAGACGACCAGGGGATCAAACAGGCAGCATATACTGTTGTCTCCCCCACTAAAGTGGTTAAAGCAGCCCCATTACCCCCTGGAACCATGTCCCAAGAGGTTGAACTGGTGGCGCTTACCCAGGCTTACACAGACTTGAAATATGCATACTTAATGGCTCCTACTCAGCCATATTGGAAGAGTGTGGGTTCCTTTCTACTTGTGGTTCTCCAATAGTGAGTGGTCCTCACATCAGACAGCTCCTAAAGGCTTTACCCTTGCCATCTAAAGTCGCCATCATGCACTGTAAAAGTCATCAGTCCACTAAAAATCCCATCTCTGTGGACAATGCGCTAGCAGATGCTGCAGCCTACCAACACACTTTTCTCACGGGACCTATCACCATAGCTCCAGCACTCAGCCCTTTGCTTCCTCCTTTAAATAAATGGCAGCCCGCAACTCAGTCTGAAATGTAGCTACATAAAGGGAGTGGAGTCACTAGGGTCTCTGAACAGTGGATGTACTTACCACAAGCCCAGAAACACCCCTTCCTCGGGGAAGTTCATAATACCTTACATATAGGCCCCAAGGTCTTGTTCTGTTTCTTGCAAGCTCTTATAAACCTGGTGGGCCTCTGCACAGCTATCCAGCCGGTACTCTCAACTTGCACTGTTTGCGCCGCCGCCGTGAGCTCCCAGAGCAATATTCAGCCTCCAAAAAACCTCCACCAATTCCATGGGCACCTCCCTGGTGAGGACTGGGCAATTGAGTTTTCGCACATGTCTAGACATAAACGTCTTAAATATTTGTTAACTTTGGTGGATACCTTTTCAAGGTGGATTGAAGTATTCCCTACCAGCCGGGAGACAGCAGATGTTATCGCTCAGACTCTCCTGGAATCTATAATCATTAGGTTTGACCTTCCACAAACTATCCAGTCTGACAATGGCCCAGCCTTCATTTCACAGGTATCCCAACAGGTCTCAGCCGCCCTGGGAGTGGATTGAAAACTACATACTCCTTATCGCCTCCAGTCGTCAGGCAAGGTTGAGTGCGCCAACGGACTTATAAAGTCTCAGTTAACCAAGCTCTCCTTAGAGGTCCGACTCTCTTGGTTAGATCTCCTTCCTGTTGCCTTAACCCGCTTCCAGGCTTCCCTCGGGAAGCTCACTGGTCTCAGCCCATTTGAAATTCTATACGGCCATCCATTTGTCTTAAACTATTCTCTGCCTCAGAATGAGACTCCACTTTCAGCTTAGTTACCCACTCTATCTTTGCTCCGCAATTTACTCAGGTCCCACACAGACCAACACCTTCCAGACGAGGGAGACACCTCTTCTGGATGCTCAATCCTTAACCTCTCCCCAGGAGACCAGGTCCTAGTGGAAACTCGTGCCCTGCCTGGCCCTGGACTTTAGCCATGGTGGGAAGGACCATACACCATAATACTCACTACCCCATCTGCAGTCAAACTGGTTGGACTGACGGGGTGGTATCATCTGACGCGGGTCAAGCAAGCCCCTTTAAAACTGGGTCCTGACAGAAACGTGGACCTCCAACTGTATAAACTCCACTACCCTCCACCTGACCATAACCACACCTAAATAAGTGTAACATGTGGCTTCCTTATAACCCTCTTTGTTCCTTTATTAAGTATGCTGGCAGTAGGACTCGCAACAACTGCTCCAGACGATTTGGACCCTTGGCCAAAGGGTTGCTTTGGGGCTTTGCTATGTTGGGCTTTGTGTCTTTTTCTTCCTCATCAGGTGTTGGCTTTTGTAAACACATACTGCTGCCCAGCTACCGACGGCAGTTCATACCGAAACCTGGGTTGATAGTTCAGGAACCCTTTCGCAGGTTATCAGCAAAGAGTACTGTCAGCTTGAAGGCTGCCAATCTCTGATATTGGTGCCTGTACAACGCTTTCACTGCACTCCCCCAAGGTGGTCTTATCCCCTCCTCTGTTTCCGGTATGACCAAAGCAAATCCAGTGGTTGCAACACTGAGTGGGTAAAAGAAAATGGAGGTTGCTTCTGGAATTCCTGCGTAATGCACAAATACTAAATGGATCTAGAAGGAAAATGGTTTAAAAAAAAATCGCCTCACCGGTAACCATCATAATAGTACCTTTTGGATTAACATCCCTGACCCATGGGACACTCGCTGGCAAAATGGTGGCCCAGGAAAAATCTACCAATATCCTGGTTCCTTCTACCCTTGTCAGTCTATACATACCTGTCGTGTGTATGTGCACACTAACCTTGCTGACCAGACCCAGCTAATACAGCAAGCCCAAGAGGAACTTCAGGAACAGGTTATAGGACAGAAGTCCAGGGGAAAACCTTTCTCATGGCTCACCCTTATCCTGGAAGGGGCAGCCCTTCTCAATAATTCCGACCTAGTTAACCTTTCCTCTTGTTTCCTTTCCGCTGCCCTCCAGAGGTCTCCTCTGGCAGCAGTACCTCTACTCAACTGTTCAATTGCACTGGAGAGGCATGCGCCTTTCCACCAGTGGTTGGATTCCCCCTGTTCAGTAATCCGTTTATGCAAAAATGGCTGTTTTGCTCCTCCGACCCGGGACGAAGTAACAATACTGCAAGTAACCTTACTTTCTCCCTCAAGGCCCCCCAGGAGGATTTTTTGGGTGCAATGGCACCCTAACAAAAAACCTTTCCACTCCTTCCCCATCCCATTTGTGTATGCTGGTCACTCTAGTTCCCCAGCTAACTATGTATACAGTCCCTGAAGTAACTGCCTTACAAAATCCCTCCTACAGCACACTCAGACAAAAACGGGCAGTCTTCCTCCCTGCCTTGGTGGGTTTAGCGCTAGCCTCTTCCCTGGTTGGCTCGGAAATAGGGGCAGGAGCCTTGTTCCACTCTCTGAGCTCTTCACAAAGCTGGCCCTCTAAACTGCAAGAAGCGATTGAAGACACTGGGTTATCTTTAAATCTCTGACAGCACCAAATAACATCCGTAGACCGAGTAGCCTTACAGAACAGAAGGGCCTTAGACCTCTTGATGGCCAGTAAAGTGGGAACTTGTATGTATTTAAATGAGGAATGCTGTTACTATATCAACAGCATGCAGGGTTGGTAGAAACCACTATTTCCAGACTGCGAACTGGGAAAAAAAATCAGTGGCCAAAGCCCTGGCTTGCAACAAGGAACTTGGTGGTTTAACCCGCTCAACGGCTGGGTAGCCCTGCTAGTAACTCCTTTAATTACTACTTCTGTCCTACTCCTGGTTCCGTGCTTATTAAAAATTGTGCACAAATGAATGCAAGAAATTTCTCATATTGCTGTTAACCAGATGTTATTGCACCCTTACAGTCACCTATCTCAGGAGCCAGACAATCCCGACCTGTAAGTCCCTCCCATGTCGCCAAAATATCAGCAGGAAGTAGCCATAAGTCATCTCCCCTATTACCAAACAGTTGGGAATGTCTGGCCGGATCAATATCTGGTCAGTTCCTAGTGGCCATAGTGACTGACCACTGAACTTCCCCCCACCCCCTTGCGAAGCTGACCAGTGCTGGCTGATGCAACTCTCTCCTGATCTTGCATTTAACACCACGTGAGCGCAGACCACCCGGAACCAGGAAGACACCTCTGCTTGGCCAGAAACCCGGACATGCCTGTATCCAATCCCTGACTACTTTTCCTTATACGGGCTCAAAGCAGCTCAGCTACATGTTCCCCAGCAATTTAAGCACCACCCCTGTAGCCTGGGGTGCAACTCCCTCAGCCTGGATGCTGTGGACTGTGGGACCTCGCCCAGGCTGGGTTTTTCTCCCTAATAAAGCCTGTTTACTTAAAATTTGACTGATTTGCTATCTGGCGTCTAACTTAACCCTGGTCGACCTTGAGTTGGTTTGATTTATTCTAGCTTTCCTTCAAGAAAGCAATCCACTATCCTTGTCAGCAGGGAGTGAGACCTATGGGACAGACCATATAGTCTGATGGTTCTGTATGGTTGATGCTCTCAGGGAGATAAATTCTAAGCAGTTGACAGCACAGTGAGTTAGCAAGCAGGAGACAACCTGGGGAAAAATTTTGTATCCCACAAATGATGAAAATTCCAAGATCTAATTTTAGCAGTAGTATCTTTATAATGCATTTTGAGGTAAATTTTGGAGTACTTGCATACCTAAAAAGTGGCAAATTCACAAGATACTTCAGCACTTTAGGATTTTATCTTCTTCCTATCAAGGCTTTTGTTGAATAATTTTGTCATTCTGTTTTCCTGAGTAACATATCTTCTCACGAACTGAATGTTTTCCAATCCTTGCATTTGTGATAGTAGTAAAAAATGTATTATCCAACTATTGCTTAATATGACAGTAACAAACCACCTTGTCATTCAAAGCAACAGTAATTGCCACTGATAGTTAAGGTTGTATATCAAGTTGGTCATGGTTCTCTTGTTTACCAGTTAAGTAATCTAATTTGGCAGTTACATATAAGTAAGGAGTGGGTGTACAGTTTTTATTTTAAAAACATTTTATAACTTCTTTTGATCTTGAAATTCCAATCAATGTGTTTAGGATTATTTATCATTAGACTGTTTAGGCCAGGTCCAGACCATCCAGCCTCTTCCCCCAGCCTCTCAGAAACACGGGTGATCTCCTAGACTTTGAAGTCCCTCCCTCTAGCATTCCAAGGAGCTTATCTCTCCAGGCGGGGTCCACACTGCCCCGCCCTCCTAACCCCCCCTCCTCCCTCCAGCCTCTCAAGGCCACAGCTGGACTGCAGCCTCTTCCCCCACATTCCAAGAAGCTAGTCTATGAAGGACTGTCAGCTGCAGCACCAGGAAGCCTTCCTTCTCATTGCCACAAGCACCAGCAGCTATTCTTTTGCATGTTTTCCTAACCCAAACCCTACAAATATCCCACTGCCCCACCCACTGGCGTGATTTCCCTGACCTAACTCTCAGTGGGTCTCGGACCTGCCTGGGACCTCAAAATGTTCCTGTCCCTTTCTCTGTTCTCCCTTCCCTCCCAGAAGCTCTTTCCCTACCTTAATAAAGTTGCTCTTAGCCTCACGTTCTTTGTCTCAATCTTATCTCCATTCAGTGCTTACCTCTCAGACAGGTAGCAAGTGGGCCTTTTCAGTCTAGAATAGAGCAAAAAAAAAAAAATCTGGATATTTTCTCCTTTTTATAAAGAAATCTTTTTTTCCCCTCTACTTATTTCTTTGGTTGAGCCTTTGAACTTGTCATCTTAAACATTCTACTAGGGAATGCTACTTTTCAATTATATTAATATTTCATTAACCAAAAAAAGGTACCTGACCATGCCTGAGTTGTCAATGAGCAGATCATATCAAAGCTGCTGTTTTGAATGGACCATGCTTGCTCAGTAATTTTGGTAACGCCTAGACTGGTTGCTAAAAAGACTGATGAAAAGTTTGAGCCAACAATTTTAATACAACGCTTTGCTTGCTGAGAGTAACCTGTTAGATTAAAATGAAAAGTGTCTGCAGCCATCCACTATTTACTGAGGCATGTTTAAACATTTTGTTTTGCATAAATTTATGCACATTTGAACAGGAACCCTAGTATTAATACTTTTTCTTGAACTTTCATATGTAGATATAAATCCATGTACTTCAGCATGATGTTTTCCTATTGTAATTTAATTTGCCTGGTGTGCCTGATGAGTCCTAAGCTTCTCTGATTACATTTCTGAAAAGAATATAATTTTTTCATTTCATACAGAGAATTGGGAGGGCAGAACAACTATTCCATTTTATTTCATGTCCCCACTCTTTCTTATATCTCTTCACTTGAGGTATTTGATTCAGTGTCATTCTCTTTTTCAAGCACTTTTACATTATCAAAGATTCCTCAGTTCTGTGTGTTGAAAATCTTCACTTTCCAATATCAGAATTATCTATCATGTTTCCTAATAAATGTTTTTTCTTTTTTTTATATTTATCAGTTTTCCCCATCTGTCATTTTAATTGAATTGGAGATAGTTACTACTTACTGCTTTCTTTTAGGCATCCCAGTTGGACTTTGTCAATTTTATGTCATCTTTTCATCCTACTTGTTAACTCATCGTTATGCTCAGTTGTTATCTGAAATGGAAAGGTTATTCTCCAAGAGTAACTTTGTGGACCCATGAATTTAACTTTTTAGCCATCTATTCTTCACAAGGGTTTTCTTTTCAAAATGTAATTGGTTATGAGAATACTTTAATTCAGAGGGGAGAGTGACTATCAGGGTTAATCCCATAAAAGCATAGCTTGAAATTGTAGGGTTAATGAGAGGGGAAAAGATAACAGTGATAGTATTTGTTCATAGCCAGTGGCTGCTATGTGGAAACCAAGTGTCTAAGCACTTTTATATGTTGATTTCTTTCAATGATATATATTTTTTATACTCTATTTCAGAAGAAGCCTGGGAAGACGATGTACTGATAGAGGGATAACAAGACTTGGAAGGCAAGTTGCATCCATCTCCAATAAAGTACTCCAAGCTCATGACCTTTAAGTTGATTTTGACTCATAGCGGCCCTTTGTAGGATTTTTGAGACTGTAAATCTTTACAGGACAGAGAGCTTCATCTTTCTCCTACAGACTGGTTGTTGGGTTTGAACCATTCATCTTGTTATTAACAGCTTAATGTCTAACCCTCCAGCACCACCAGGCTCTGATCTATAAAGTATAGACGGAGGGAAAAGGCATGTATATGTGAAAATTGGAAAAATACTTCCTTTGACCTCAAACTTGTTTATTTTTTTAAAGCAACTTCTCTTTACATTTACCTTAAATGTTTGAAACACAACTTAGACTTAATCTTGCAGGGAAGCTTTGTAGGAAGAAGTATCAATTTAATTAATGTAGAAATTCTGCTATAGTGCACTCCCAGTGTGGCAATACCGTCAGTTGAAAAAAATTGAATCCCATCTGATGCAAGAGCACCAATACTGGAAAATATCCTCTGAATTTACTGAATTTGAGAAAGCTTTCACATACCACATCACTGTAAAAGTAGAACTGCTGGAGCAGAACCTTATGTTTCTAAAAAAAATATTGGAGAGCCTGTAGCTAAATCAGAGATATCACTTGGAATGATAAAAATTCTTCCTGGAGAGAAATTAGTGAGTGTAACAAAAAGTTCATTGAGTATTTGAAATATTAGGATGAAGATAAATATTGGTGTTAGATATACAAAAAAAAGTTACCACTCTAATAGTTTCACTTGTTTTTTCTTTGAAAGGTCATACAGAGAAGTTCAAGAAATATAAGAAATGTGGAAGAACCTTCTGTTGAAAGTAAATCCTTACTCATCAAAAAATTCTTACTGGAGAGAAATCTTGTGAATGTGGGCAAGCTTCCATTCAGATGTCAAACCTTAGTCAGGAAAAAATTTACACTGGGGAGAGCCCCTTTGCCTGTAAAGTATGTGGGAAAGTCTTCAACCAACAATCAAATCTCACTGAACATGAACATTTTCATACTAGAGAGAAACCTTTTGAGTGTAATGAATGTGGAAAAACTTTTAGTCAAAAGCAGTATGTCATTAAACATCAGAACACTCATACTGGGGAGAAGCTTTTTGAGTGTAGTGAATGTGGAAAATCCTTCAGCCAGAAGGAAAATCTCCTTACCCATCAGAAAATTCACACTGGAGAGAAACCTTTTCAGTGTAAGGATTGTGGGAAAGCTTTCATTCAGAAGTCAAACCTCATCAGACACCAGAGAACTCACACAGGAGAGAAACCTTTTGCATGTAAGGAGTGTGGGAAAACCTTCAGTGGCAAATCAAACCTTACGGAGCATGAGAAAATTCATATTGGAGAAAAACCTTTTAAATGTAATGAATGTGGAACAGCTTTTGGCCAAAAGAAGTACCTCATAAAACATCAAAATATTCACACTGGAGAGAAACCCTATGAATGTAATGAATGTGGAAAAGCTTTCTCTCAAAGAACATCACTTATTGTACATGTGAGAATTCATTCGGGTGATAAACCTTATGAATGTAATGTATGTGGAAAAGCTTTCTCTCAAAGTTCATCTCTTACTGTGCATGTGAGAAGCCATACAGGTGAGAAACCATATGGTTGTAATGAATGTGGAAAAGCCTTCTCTCAGTTTTCAACCCTTGCTCTACATTTGAGAATACACACAGGTAAGAAGCCTTATAAATGTAGTGAATGTGGGAAAGCTTTCAGCCAAAAGTCACACCACATTAGACACCAGAAAATTCATACTAACTAAAACCATTGAAAGTGGGCAGTTTTTACCAGAAAGTTACACTTAATAGCACACCAGAAATAATTATTCTGATGGAAAGCACCACAAAATGAGAGAAACTTTAACAATAGCTTAAATTTTTTTACTGGACTACTGGGAGTTCACAACGAAGAAAACATTTTTGTATAAAATGCCTAATAGACCTACAGAAAACAGCAAAGATGATGCTGAAACTTTAAAAGCGTGTCCATTAAAACTTGGAAAAAGCAGATGCTTATCATTGCTGTCAACATGGATTTGGGATCCTCACTATTCACTTGAGGTATTATGATCATCTACACAATATCAAACATCTTCACAGAAGAACAGAAAGAACCTCAAAACAATTTATCATTTATCATAATTTGGACATGCTAGAAATGCATCATGAAGTGAGATAATGATACTTTAAAATGTGGTTTAGAGGTTTCTTGTGGGGTGGGAAAGGTAGGAATTGATCATATGTCATTAAAGTTAAACTCGACGGCATTAAAAACAAGAAAGGAGTAGGAAAGTTTTGTGGATAAGAAATCCCAAAGTATCTAGCATTTCTATTCTTGAGTGTATGCTTCAGAATAAGTTACAGGATATGTACTATGGCATAATTTTTCATAGCCTAAAGTTGGAAGCCACTTAATTCAGATCAGGAATGAAATAGAAAAATCTTAATGGAATATGTATCTGTAAAATGCAACAAGGTTTCTATATAGTAAAAGAGATCTTAAAAATCCCGTAGAGGGAGAAAAATTGCAGAATGATGTATTTAGTGTTAATGACATTTTTGTAATGTTTAAAACTTTCCCTCAAAATTCAATACTATATATTGATAACGGATGAATATATGTATGTATATATTTAAAAACTGGATTGGAAGGATATTGATAGGCAGGGTTGCCTGTGAAGAGTGGCTAAAGGAAAGAAAGGAATGTGGACAGTGGGATGGGGATTGTCTAATGAAGACTTCAGGTTTATATATGTAAACATCCATTTCTCTTAAAAATGAAACATTCTGTAAGTAAATATTCTATACAGGTAGTGGTAATTCTGGATTGTGGTATATGGATACTTTGTTTTATTTTTTGTACTTTTCTGTATTTTTAAAGTTTCTCAAAATAAAAGTGAGGGTGGGGTCGGAAAGCTGTACATGTAGAAGTAATGTTATAATGAATTCATTCTCAAATACTAAACTTTTATAAAATATTTCTAAAATTTTATCAGTGATGAGTGTATGGACTTGTTCCTTATGTAATAGGAAATTAACTATTTTATTAAAATTAAAAGTGATAGTATATACAATCGTTTCTACTTATTATAACAATAGTATGCAATATATGGCCTTTATCTTCATATTTCTAACATTTGCAACATACCATGTGGACTTGAAAAGATTTTAAGGATTTTTAATTGAGGATACATGCATGTATTTTATATAATTTATTTAGAAAAGTTGCTTCTGGAATACCAATGTTAAAGTTCCAACATATGCACTAAACAAAGTTTGTCATTACAGTTTTTAAAAGGAAATCATTGCACTTCCCAGATACCCATAAATCGTTGAGTTAAATACAAACACCTACATCTCCAGGCGCTGGACAGATCCCCTTCCTTTATTTATCTGATCCCTCACCATAATGTCATGATTTTATTATTTCTTTTTTTTAAATTCTTTTTTGAAAGAGTGAGTGAGTCAGTGAGAGAGAGTGAGTGAATGAGAGTGTGTGAGTGAGTGAGTCAGAGAGTGAGTGAGTGAGTGAATGAGAGAGTGAGTGAGTGAGTGAATGTGAGTGAGTGAATGAGAGTGAGAGTGAATGAGTGAGTGAGTGAATGAGAGTGAGTCAGAGAGAGTGAGAGTGAGAGAGTCAGTGAGTGAGAGAGTGTGAGAGAGTCCATAATGTCATGATTTTATAAAGAGTGCCACTTAATATTAGCAGTGAAAAAGAGGGAAAGCCCTTGACAAGATGGATCAACCCAGTGGCTGCAACAAGGGGCTCAAACAGCAATTTTGAGCATGTCACAGGACTGGGCACTGCCCGTTCTGTTTTACATAGGGTCAGCATGAGTTGGAACCTGCTCAGTGGCACCTAGCAACAGCAGCAGCATGATAATTCATTAGTCATTTTGGAAGAATCTCCATGAATTATATATTTGGACATGTAAATGAATCTTGGCCCTATTTTTTTAAAGTTTACATATTAAATCTAGAAGGAATTGCAGTACATGTTCACCATTTCTTAAACTACTTCCCCTCATCTCTCATAAGCTTCACTTTTCTTTTAAACCTCCTGCTCTTTACCTTGTGTAGCTTTGGGGTAACTAGAGTAATATAAACTCAGCCTGACTCTAAGATAAATCCAAGGGCCGATACTTCAGTGTGTTCTTTGGCTGTATCCAAACCTCCTGGAAAAACGTTTCGTTTTAGTCAAGTAATAAAATGTTCCACAGAAGGAGATTGAATTTAAGGTTCATCTGTATTCATGGAGTGACAGGAGGCAGATGATCTGAACTAAGTTCATCTACTTTGACCTGTTTGAAAGCATTTTTAATGTAGATACAAGTGACTTGAATGGTGTCTGAATCACCATTAGTAGTAATTAGTAAGAATACATATTTGCAACAGGAATACCATACCAACTGGATGTATTAGCTGCTACCCAATGTGAGAGGCCACAGAACATCTGCGTTTATTCCCCAAGCGCAAATGTTGCAGCTTTCAGATGTGAATTTGGGTCTAGTGTCTCAGTATTGCTTAGCTTTGTGTATTATATAAACTATCCTTTTTTTCCTCTGCCTGACTGCATCTGTATTTCACGTTTTAAGGTGTTTCATTAAAATATGAAGCAATTTATGGAAAACCTGGCTTTGTAATTTTACAATATACCATTTTCAAATAATATGGCTGAACATTATTTTGCCATGCAAGATAAGAAGATAGCCTGGCTTTATTTAGCATTTCTGTTGAGTTTTCATCAAAATAAATGGTTTAAAATTTTTGGTGTACATCTGTCAGAACCCTATCTTCAGAGTTTCTTATCAGTATGTCTGAAGTTGACCTGAGAATTGGCATTTCTTAAGTTTCTCTGGTGCTGCTGCCACCCATCGAACCTCAATTTACCGTATATACTCGAGTATAAGCCCACTCCAGTGTCAGCCAAGGCACCTGATTTTACCACAAAAACTGCATTAAAAATGTGTTGAAGAACATGGCTTGTATATGTTGTATTCAAACCATTTGTTCTCAGGAACGCTCTAGGGTATGTACACCTCTTATCTAGGGAAATGAGATTACAAGGAGTGACACCTTAAAAGTGCTATTGTATGGAACTGTGGAGTGGGATAAAAGATTAAAGTGTTTCATTTTGTAGTAAAAGCTTTTTAATGTAGGAAAGAGTTGAAGCATGACCAGTATGATGTAAGGGCCATAGGGGATTGTAGCAAAGGACTTAGCATGAGTGGGCTTCAAAAAGTTTATGGAAAGTTTCCATTATCTTTTAATCCATTTCTGTACTATCTCTGAAGCACCCTTGTATTTTATCTTTAGGGGTAATCTACCAAAGGTAATTTAAGCATAGCAGTTCTATGATGGACATTTTGCAAAGATTACAATGCTTTGTGAAGAGTGGGTTGAAGTTGCATAGGAATTAGATGTAGGGCTACCATAAGATGTTGAGTAATTCGTCAGAGGTTTCAGTAATGAAGCAAGATGTTAGAGGTTGAAAAGTAGTACAATGAAGGGTGGGAATGAGTACTTTGCAAGTAGGACTTGCTAGGGTGTATGATGGCTAAAAGACATCAAGGACAACAACCATAAAAATGTTTATAACTGACATGATGTCTCCTGGTAAGGAAAGCAGTTTAGGAGTGGATGAATTTTTATATTTGGTTTTAAACTACTGGAGTTCAAGGACTACGTTTGTCCAAGGACAGAGCCGAGAAAACCCTGTAAAGCAGTTACTCTAACACACGAGGTCGCCATGAGCTGGACTCGACGAGCTTTGCTTTTGGTGATTTGGTTTGAAATCAACTAGCCGGCTACCCGGCTTAATCCTTAAAATGCCATTAAAACCGGCCGAGACTCCAGAATCTCGGTGAACCCGTCTTCGCTGTGTCCGGAGCCTGCAGCCATGGCCGCCTACCAGCTGGTGCTGATCCGCCACAGCGAGAGCGCCTGGAACCTGGAGAACCGCTTCAACCGCTGGTACCACGCTGAACCTGACCCCGGGCGGGGCACGAGGAGGCGAAGCGCGGCGGGCAGGCGCTGTCAGATGCCGGCTACGAGTTTGACATCTGCTTCACCTCCGTGCAGACAAGAGCCATCCGGACTCTGGACGGTGCTGGATGCCATCGACCAGATGTGGCTGCCCGTAGTGAGGACCTGGCGCCTCAACGAGCGGCACTACGCGGGGCTGACTGGCCTCAATAAGGCAGAAAGTGCCGCCAAGCACGGCGAGGCCCAGGTCAAGATCTGGAGGCATTCCTATGACATCCCACCGCCGCCCTTGGAGCCGGACCACCCCTTCTACAGCAACATCAGCAAGGATCGCAGGCATGCAGACCTCACTGAAGACCAGCTGCCCTCCTGCGAGAATCTGAAGGACACCGTTGCCAGAGCATTCCTTAGATCAAGGAAGGGAAGCAGGCCCTGATTTCAGCCCATGGCAACAGCCTCCGGGGCATTGTCAAACATCTGGAGGGGCTCTCTGAAGAGGCAATCATGGAGTTGAACCTGCCCACCGATATCCCCATCGTCTATCAGTTGGACAAGAACTTGAAGCCCATCAAGGCCATGCAGTTTCTGGGGGACGAGGAGACCGTGCGTAAAGCCATGGAAGCTGTGGCCGCCCAGGGCAAGGCCAAGAAGTGAAGGCACGCCGGCCGACTGCTGTCCCAGCGGCACCCGCCCTCCCTGCCCACTCCCTTGCACACGTCACACTGACCACACCTTACGTAGCCGCAGATGGGGGACCAATGGCTCCCATTTCAGCCATCTTGTCCCCTACACCCTCTCCCTTCGTACAGTCCTAGTACGAATGGCACCTCTGGGGCATGAACACTCCTCAGCCAGGCCCAGGGAAGCCTTGCCTCTCTTCCCAGAGGGCAGGGACTCTGGTTATGCCAGTGGATTGTTTATTCGGGACGGCCTCGAGTTAGGGGGTGGGAGGAACCACATTGAGTTTGACGGACCAGGAGGGAGAGCTGGGCGATTCCAGGCCTAGGACTGTTGTGCAGTCAGGTTGGTCCGGGCACTCTAGTGATCTTACATCCCCTTCCTCCCTGACCCCAAATGTTGGGATCAACTCCGAATGTTTACGTGATGTACTTTACAAAAAGGAAAAAAAAGTCATGTTTATGTATGACAAAACGAAAACCCTTCTAGGGTTTCTGGTGGCAGTTGATATACTAAGACCCCATGTGACCCTCAGAAACTAAGCCATTCCTCTCACCCTGTGGGGTAGGCTCCCTGGCTGCTAAGGGGAGGAGTCCATCCTGCTGTGTGCTGTAGAACCTTCCCCACCTTCTCTGTTGTGCGGCAGTGAAATGCCTGTTGATCGTGTCCACATGTCTCGTCACTGAGAGTAAGGCCTGGTCCAGTCGCTCAGCCCTGCTACTTGGGCCCAGTCCTCAGTTTGAAGACAGCTGTACTAAATCCTTTTTCCAGATCAGTATAATAAAGGAGTGATGTGCAATAAAAAAAATGCTATTAAAACCAAGTGATAGAATGAGATCAATTAGGGAAAAATACATTTAGAACAAAGAAAGCCTGTGTTCGAGCTTTGGCACTCTCCCATGTATCAAGGAAATAGAAGGGTATATAGTGAAGGTGCCTTAGAAGCCGAGAGAGAAGCAGTGTTCCTCAAGATAGAGACGTGTTGGTGATGATTGAAACTGAGGGAGGTTAGCATGAATGCCTTTTGGACTTGGCAATACATACTCGTCTATTGTAGACCTTTTTGAAAGCTCTGTTGGTGGACTGCTGGGGTTAGAGCTGCTCTTAATCTGTCTGGTGGTGAATTCTGGTCATGCTACTATTTTAAGGGTTCTAGAAGTTTAACATTTGTGCTTAAGTTCCTTTACAGGTTTATCTACATTGTTTTTTCAGGGATGTGAAATAATCACACAAAATCTTTGGATGGTACTTAGCACATCATAAATGCCCCCCAGTGTATCATTGTTGGTTCTAGACTGAGTTAAAGAGTGAACATGAGTAGAAGAGGTGACAGCAAACAAGCCTACCATTGGCGCATTTTGCTGGAAACCCAGAGGTAGATGTGAGATTAAAGGAGGGAGTTTCTGGTTCTGTGGTTTTTGGTTATTAACTAGAGAATATATATGAATAGGGATATTTGAGAAACTGACCTAGAAATATTAATTTTGACTTTCCTCAATAATTATCTAAGAAAAGAAGAATACTCTAGATACATCCTGAAGTGGCATTTTAGAGTCTGTTATACAGGATTGAAGATGAATTACCATGTGGTGCTAGGGAGTCCTAGTCAATAATATATCAGGACTCATAAACTATATTGATCTTCTAATAAATGAAATAATGAGGACAGAATAACATAATCAAATGTACCAAAGAATTATTGAATGTGAATATTTTGGGTAAGGCTGTGAGAATAAAACAATGGTAATGCTCATTTTGTGGAGTTAACAAAAACTGAAGGTACAAGAGACCAGCTACTGAATTAAAGCACCTTGATTCATCAGTTCAAAACCACCAGTCGCTCCGAGGAAGTAAAGACGAGACTTTCTACTACTTTTTTTTTCTCAATCATTTTATTTGGGCCTCTTACAGCTCTTATAACAATCCATACATCTATTGTGCCAAGCACATTTGTACATATGTTGCCATCATCTTTTTCAAAACATTTTCTACTTTAGCCCTTAATATCAGCTCCTCTTTTTTTGCCTCCCTCCCTCCCTGCCCTTCCACATTCATGAACTCTTGATCAGATATAAATTATTATTTTCATATCTTACACCATCCGCTGTCTCCCTTCACTCATTTTTCTGTTGTTCGTCACTCTGGGTTGGGGGAGTTATAATTCGATAATTGTGATTGGCTCCCCCTTTCTCCCCCACCTTCCCCTTACTCTCATAGTGTCACTACTCCCATTGTTCCTGGTGGGTTATCTGTCCTGGATTCTGTGTGTTTAGAGCTCTTATCTGTACGAATGTACATATTCTGGTCTGCTGGATTTGTAAGGTACAACTGGGGTCATGATAGTGGGGTTAGGAAGCATTAAGGAACTAGAGGAATGCTGTGTGTTTCGTTGGTGCTATACTGCGCTCTGGCTGGCTCATCCCTTCCTTGTGACCCTTCTATCAGGGGATGTACAATTGGCTACAGATGGGCTTTGGGTTGCCACTCTGCCCACCCCTCATTCACATCGCTATGAGAAGCTTTCTACTTCTGTAAAGAGTGGTAGCCTCGGAAACCCACAGGGGCTTCTACCCTGTCCTACAGTGTCACTATGAGTTGACATCGACTTGATGGCTGTGAAAATTACAAGAAGATAGTAAATATACTGAATTAGGTGTGCATGTTAAAATGACCAGGATAACCATTACAAAAGAGGGACATAGAAAAGCAGAAGCCACAGTCAATAATAGAAATAAATCCAAACACAACTGAAAACCCAGTAAATGCAAATGGAATAAACTTTTCAGTTAAAAATGAGTTTTTAATTTTTCTCTTTTTATAGGGGCATTTGGCTCTGAGCATTTCAACAAGTTGGTGGAACAATGGAGTTAGAAGATAAAAGTATAAACTTTATGTCTTATAATAGCTTCATGTCTAAAACACTTTTGTAGGCAATTGTACCATCCATTTAATTATCACCAAAGAACTGAGGGTCCTGGAATTTTATCCATATCGATATACAATCTTTTTACATTATTATTATGAAAAGAAATGTGTACCCTCTGGAGATTTTTTTACGATTAGGAAACAGAAGTCCGAAGGAGTCTAAGGAAAGCTACTGAGTTCTCATTGGAACCCCAAAAATTGCCCTTATTTGAGGAGAGGAATGAGCAGGAGCATTGTGAGTAACTGGTGAAGTTTTTCCAGATGTTTTTCTGGTAAGATTTTGGCTAACTTTCTCAAAACACTCCAAGCCAGCTGATGTTACAAGTTCTTTGGCCCTCCAGAAAGTCAACATGCAAAACGCCTTGAGCATTAAAAAAAGTTGCCATGATTTTTACTCTTCACGGGTCCAAGTTTGTTTCCACTGGGCCACTTCCATCTCTTGGTAGTCTTTTTAAAAATCATGCTTTGTCTTCAGGATCTTACTGGTGCCACCATGTTTCATCTGTTATGGAAAAAAGACTACATTGACATGGTTAAATGTCCAGGATCCTCAGTTCTTTAGAGAGGAATTAAATGGCTGGTATAATTTCCTACAAATGTGTTTTATACATGATGAAGCTTATGTCAAGAAATACAATTTATATGTTAAGAAATAGTTATTCAAGAAATGCTTTAGGATCTTGATCCCATTGGTTTATAATGTTTACATCTGATTTGGATGTTTTGTTGCACATAGACCGGAAAATTTAAGCTTAATGTTTTAGTTATAATAGAGTTATGTCTAACCAATTGAGTTGTTTATTTTCTCTTTTCCTAATCATTGATCCGCTTTAGACAAAATAAAAAATTTCCTCACAACCAATGTAGGCTTCATCTTCAACATTATCTCGTGCCCTCATAGAATGTGTTATCCATTTGTAAACCTGTTTGGGGCACTGTCCCCATCAATTATTTTTTAAACGTCAGTGACTTTACCATTTCTCCACTGAAGCTTCACCATACATTTAATGTTTATTCCTGCTTTGGTTTTAGCGAGGGTCGCTCTTCAAACTGATAACTGATCCTTACAGGTCCTTCAAACTAGATAATATTCAGACATGTTATAACAAGTATTTTGGTGAAAGAGATTTTAAAATTCACAGTATGTATTTTCCATGAACTTTTTGAAGATCTCTCATTTACAAGGGTCATAAATACAGGAACACAGAAAAACAAAACACATTGAAAAAAAAATCTACCACAAGGCACAAAGTATTGTTACTAGGGTTCTAATGCAAACATGCACAGATTTATTGCAAATAAAACTTGTTTTAACACGTCTCTGTGATCATTGGACAGTTACAAGCAAATTCTATCAGTAATGACCTTTTTAAAAAAAATCATTTTATTGGGGGCTCATACAACTCATCACAATCCACCCACACATTATGTAAAGCACATTTGTACATTCGTTGCCTTCATCATTCTCAAAACATTTGCTCTCCACTTAAGCCCTTGGCATCAGCTCCTCATTTTTCTCCCTCTCTCCCCACTCCCTCATCCCTCATGAACCCTTGATAATTTATAAAGTACTATTTTGTCATATCTTATACTGGCCGATGTCTCCCTTCACCCACTTTTCTGTTGTCCAACCCCAGGGAGGAGGTTCTATGTAGATCCTTGTAATCAGTTCCCCCTTTCCACTCCACCCTCCTGGTATCGCCACTCTCAGCACTGGTCCTGAAGGGATCATCTGTCCTGGATTCCCTGTGTTTCCAGTTCCTATCTGTACCAGTAATGAGGTTTCTTAGTGTCACTGGGATACCTTCAAAGAGATTTTTGGTTCTGGGGGCGGGTGGAGGGTGGGGGAATTGAGACCAGAGCTAATATCAAAGTTTTAATAAAACTTAAGTGGACATCTTCCCAAATGATTGACACTTTGCAACAATTGACTATTGCCCATATAAAACAGTAATGTAACAGCCTTAAAATATTTGCTACCTTTTGAACCATTTTAAAGTTTTTTCAGTTTTTGATATTTTATCAAGATTTTTGTTTTGTCATTGTTGGATTTTTTGGTTTGCTTCTTTCTAGTTCAAATTGTGCATGATTTTCTGTAAATGACATCCAGGATGTCTATATAAACCTATAGAGACAGTAACCTGATTAATATTACCTATGGGCATGACAGTGGAGCTTTGGGGAAATGGAGAGCTAACAAGTACAAAAAGAAAATGTTCTGAAATTGTGCACAATTCTTATTCATATGGTTGAACAATTAAATTGTATGATATGTGAAGTATATGCCAATGAAACTTTAAAAAAATATTTTAAACAAGGTTGGGACGACTTCAAAGATGAGCCAAGAAAAAGATTCTCAACCTCAAATGAAGAAGCAGTGGCGGATGTCCAGAAACTAGTGGGGAAAGCGTAGAATTACATTGAGTTGGTAGCTACTGAAGCTGGGACCTTACATGATCTGGCATTTCAAATTTTAAGCAAATGCCTTAGCTTTAGCAAGTTTTCAACTCAGTGGGTGCCAAAGCGTTGTGTGATCATGTTACCCTAAATACTGGATGTGCCCTGGTGCAGTTGAGCAATTAATTAACCACTCAAAGTGGAACAGAGAAAAAGTGTTACATTAGGAAGCCAGATCAATGGAGAATCCAACAAGAGAGAATGCTTAGCAAGTGCTTGGCTCATTTCAGTTTATAAGCAACATTTATATGACTTTACTAACAACCAATCACATAATACATGCGGTGGTGTGAGGGGCCATCCAGTCAGAGCTGACTCATTGCAACATCAACACCCTATCTGGTTCTGTGCATCCTCACAACTTTCTATGCCTGGACCCATTGTTGCAACCACGGTGTTGATCCAGCTTGTTGAGGGTCTTCCTCTTTGTCACTGCCCCTCTGCCAAGCACAGTGTGCTTCTCCAGAGGCTGGTCTCTCCTGACAACATGTCCAAAGTATGTAGATGAAGTCTTGCCATCCTGGCCTTCATACTTCTTCCAAGTCTGCTTCGTACTTTTAGCAGTCCATGGTACTTGCAATATTGTTCTCCAGCACCACAATTCAAATGCATTAATTCTTCAGTCTTCCTTTTTCCGTGTCCAAACTTTCACATGCATATGAGGTGATTGAAAATAGGCATGGGTTAGTCTAGACTACTGAAATGTTTGTTTTCTGGTATACAAACTCACCAAAAAAATAATAAATTTTATACTAAATTTTATAAAAAAAGAAAATAGGCTTGGGTCAGCTGTATCAGATCTCAAACTAACTTCCTTGCTTTTCAATACTCTAAAGAGGTCTTGGGCAGCAGATTTACCTGATGCAACACATCTTATCATCTTTTGACTGCTGCTTCCATAAGCACTGATGATGGATCCAAAAAAAGACCCACTCTTTGACAACTTCAACCTTTCCTCCATTTATCATGATGTCACCTATTGATAGAGTTGTGAGAATTTGGGTCTTCTTTACACTGAGTTGCAATACACACTGAAGGCTACAAACCTTGATCTACATCAGCAAGTGCTTCAAGTCCTCACTTTCAGCAAGCAAGGTGGTGTCATTTGCATATCACAGGTTGTTAATAAGTATATGGGCAATAGTCAATTGTTGCAAAGTGTCAATCATTTGGGAAGATGTCCACTTAAGTTTTATTAAAACTTTGATATTAGCTCTGGTCTCAATTCCCCCACCCTCCACCCGCCCCCAGAACCAAAAATCTCTTTGAAGGTATCCCAGTGACACTAAGAAACCTCATTACTGGTACAGATAGGAACTGGAAACACAGGGAATCCAGGACAGATGATCCCTTCAGGACCAGTGCTGAGAGTGGCGATACCAGGAGGGTGGAGTGGAAAGGGGGAACTGATTACAAGGATCTACATATAACCTCCTCCCTGGGAGACAGACAACAGAAAAGTGGGTGAAGGGAGATGTCAGACAGTGT
>NW_022104553.1:34351706-34373512 GCF_000313985.2 Echinops telfairi
TGTTTTGAGAAACGATGTACAGATGCGCTTTACACAATTGATGTGTGTATGGATTGGGATAACAGTTGTATGAGCCCCTAATAAAATGTTTAAAAAAATGTATTCCTTCAATCCTGGTGCCACATTCTTTGTATAATCCAGTTTCTCTGAGTATTTGCTCAGGATACAGATGAGTAAGTATGGTGAGAGGGTACAATTGTTGCACACCTTTCCTGATTTTAAACCATGCAGTATTCCATTCTGTTCACACAACTGCCTCTTAAGCCTGGTACAAGTTTGTTATGATCCACACAGACAAATGCCTTGCCATAGTCAATAAAACACAAACATCTTTCTGGTATTCTCTGCTTTGAGCCAAGATCCATCTGACATCAGTAATATCCCCTGTACCACAGCCTCTTCTGAATCCGGGCAGGCTCCTGTCAAGGTACTGCTGCAACTGTTGGATGATCTTTAGCAAAACTTTACTTGCATGTGAATCAATGATCTTGTTCTATAGTTTGAGCATTCTGTTGGTTCACCTTTCTTTGGAATGGGCATTTTCTACCATCAAAGAATGAGCAGAGACATTCATTGTCATGTTGGAAGCAATTTCCTTGGTGCACTTTCCTGACCTTTCTCCACCAATGGAATTTTCAATTTTCTTAAAATTTCTTCACAAGCCATTCCTACCCCATGATCAACCTGTGTCCTTTGAAGAAAACCTTTCAGGATTACCCTTTTGGAATCCCAAAACATAACCTTCTGAGCTGACCTCTCTGCCTTGAACTAAACTGCTCCAGTAGATTCCCCTGGGGAGCCACTGTTTTGAAAGGACCTTGCTCTGGATTGTACTTGGAAATCCAAGACCCATCCCTGCATACTGTAGTATTAAATTAAAATGTCAATGGGGGGGATGGGGTGAGGGGCCAGCCCCCACCCGCTGCTATTAATACTACCCGCGGGTTCAGTAAGCACAATTGTATGGTTGAGATATATAAGCATTATATTAAAGTCATTGAGAGCATGAGAGATAATGCAATAATACAGTCAGACATATTACATGGTAGCATTGCTCACCTCAGCCCAGCTTGGTGGTCCTCGTGGGGGTGGGGGAACCCGGCCATCAGAGCAGGAGCCGCCTCCCTCGCAGGAGCAGCCGCCCTCATCCTCCTCCTTCATGGGAGCAGCCCTCCTGAGAACCAGGGAGCCTCCTTATTTATTGCTAACCATGCATCATATCACTTTAGGGGGATACATCACAGCATCATGCATCACAGAGAGGGGCAGTACAATTCATCCTTGAACAGGTTTGATCATTCTGGTGTCTCATACAATAAAACAATTACTATCCTGGGAGGCATGCAAGCCCCCTGATAGCAGATAACAACCTATGTCATAGAGAGGGGTTGTAACATAGGCAATACAAGCAATAGGAGGGGGATGACCTAGGGGTGAACGCGCAATAGTAAGAAGAGGGAATAGGGGAGCATGTGTGGCAAGATGGGTGGACCCTGTACTCGATAAGCTTAGTCATCTTAGAATGGTCCCGGGCTTGCCTTTGGGCACTGCTTCAAGGGAACAATGTCAGAAGGGAGTGGGCCCTACTTAGGGTGAGTCAGACTATACAGTCTGGTTGCTGTAGATGGCTGATGTTAAGGAGAATAACCTCTGACCTACTTTCACTGACCACCTAGTGTACAGTCATACTCAAGCAGCTAAGTCTGGTTGGTACATATTATTTGGAGGAGACAGCTTGGGAGAAATCCTCCTGCTCCACACAGCACACAATTTATCCCCTAGTATCATCTTCATTACCATCTATCTTGCTTTAAAGGTTAATGAAAACATCGGCTTTTTGAACTAGCTGATTATGAGCATGACTATAGCCATTTTAGAGCCAGTCATGTTTAAATATAATTATTCTCAGTGCTTCATTTATCTTGCCATTGTTTTTCAAATGTATCTTTAGCTATTTTCTTAGAATACAATCAAATTTGAAATGTTAACCCTTTTGGGTCAACTGGATCCTATAGTTATCCCTGTATTGTATAAGATCTGATGAGAAGTAGCCATTTAAAATGTTTGTAGAAAAAAAAATTAAGTTTGTAGAAAGATCCATTATCACTTAATTCTATTTTCTCATGAATATGTGAACCTCCCTCATATAGATGTATTTACTTCCAAACAAAATATAATCTCTAGGTTTCCTTTTTAAAAAAAATCATGTTATTAGGGGCTTATACAACTCATCAAAATCCATACATACATCAATTGTGTAAAGCACATTTGTACATTCATTGCCCTCATCATTCTTAAAACATTTGCTCTACCCACTGGCATCAAGCTCCTCATTTTCCCCTTTCTCCCTGCTGGCCCCTCCCTCATGAACCCCTGATAATTTATAAATTAATATTTTGTCATATCTTGTACTGTCTGACGTTTCCCTTCACCCACTTTTCTGTTGTCCGTCCCCCAGGGAGGAGGTCACATATAGTTCCTTGTAATCGATTCCCCCTTTCCAACCTGCCCTCTCTCTACCCTCCCGCTATCACCACATGCACCACTGGTCCTGAAGGGATCATCCGCCCTGGATTCCCTGTGTTTCCAGTTCCTATCTGTATCTGGTCTAGCCAGATTTGTAAGGTAGAATTGGGATCATGATAGTTGGTGGGGGAGGAAGCATTTAGGAACTAGAGGAACTTTGTATGTTTCATTGTTGCTACACTGCACCCTGACTGGCTCATCTCCTCCACGCGACCCTTCCATAAGGAGATTTCCAATTGCCTACAGATGGGCTTTGGGTCTCCACTCCGCACTCCCCCTCATTCACAATATGATTTTTTGTTCTGATGATGGCATTATACCTGATCCCTTCAACACCTCGTGATCGCACAGGCTGGTGTGCCTCTTCCATGTGGGTTTTGTTGCTTCTGAGCTAGATGGCCACGTGTTTGCCTTTAAGACCCCAGACTCTCTATCTTTTAATACTACGGCACCATCGGCTTTCTTTGCCACATTTGCTTATGCACCTATTTGTCTTCAGCGATTGTATCATGGAGGTGAGCACACAATGGTATGATTTTTTTGTTCTTTGATGCCTGATAACTGATTCCTTCGGCACCTCGTGATCATGCAGGCTGGTGTGCTTCTTCCAGAAACATGTAAATCTTTATGGAAGCATACAACCTTATTTTCTCCCTGAGATCAGCTGGTGATTTTGAGCCACCAATTTTGTGGTTAGCAGCCCAATGCTCATTTCACAACACCAGTAGGGCTCCTCAGTCAAATACAGCCTGACCATTAAAGCAAAAACTAAATGGTATGTCCCATTAGGCAAAGTATCATCTATTTTGCTGCCATGCCTCTTTTAAGTCTAAAATTTTATCCTGTCATTTCTCATCATCTACCACTAATCTTTTGGTGGTAATCAGAACCCCAGGACTGAAAGCTGGTTTTCATTTGCTACCAATTGGAAGTTGCTTTCAGTAGAAACTTGTTTAATATTTTCAGTGTCATATACTGGTACCATGCAGTGTTTTTCTTAATTATTAAGATTTAGTTTGTATCTACTTAATACAGTTTGGCTTATATCAACTTAGTGCTTATTTAAATTTATACCGTTTTATTATACATAGAGTGAATGTTGGCTGTCATTACTTTCCCCCCAATATGTTTTAAAAAACACTATTCTAATTGCTCAAAGAAAGATGTTATAAAAGTTACAACTTTGGCAGATTTTCAATTTTCAAGCATCATAATCTCTCCAATAATTTTTCATTTAGAATATTCAGAGACCCACATAATTTCTGTGGGCTAGATCAAGCAAGGTAAAGGTGAATTTTATAGAAAATACTTCTCATCCTTTTATAAGTTCTATACCTTCCAATTTCCACCCCCACTCATTTCCTTCCTTTTTTGAAGGGGCTTAAGAACTGACCTTTGGGAAAAATGAGGACCTAATGCCGTGGGCTTAAGTGAAGAGGAAACGTTTTGAGAATGATGATGGCAATGAATGTACAAAGGCGCTTTACACAATTGATGTGTGTATGGATTGTGATAAGAGTTGTATGAGCCCCTAATAAAATGATTAAAAAAAAAAAAAGAACTGACCTTTGGAAATGGAGGAAAGAACTAGAAGGTAAAGGACATTTTTAGAGGTATAAATACAGGCACATACCTATGTAAGGATATTTATATGTAATAATTCTTGGGGCTGGTTCCAGACCATGCAGCCGCTTCCTGCAGCTCTTTCGAAAGATAGCCTGCTGGACTGTGAGGCCCCTTCTTCCTGCCTCTCAAAGCCAGAGCTGGACTGTGCAGTCCCTGCCTTCAGCATTCCAAGGAGCTTATCTCTCCAGTCCATGTCTGTACAGCCCCTTCTCTTAGTGTTCCAGGACAATTTACTCACAGACCACATCCTGACTCAGACCCTGCAACTGCAGCACCAGGTCTTCCTTCCCCACTCAGTACATACATCCTTGGCTCAAGCCCTATGTGTGTATCCCACTGCCTCACTGCCAGGCGCGATCTCCCTGACCTAACTCGTTGGGTCTCAGAACCCACCTGGGAGCTCAAGATGCCCCCGTCCTTCTCTGCTCTCGCTTCCCTCCCAGGAGTTCTTTCCCTGCCTCAATAAAATCTTTCTCAACTTCACATTCCCCGCTAAATTCTATCTCTGTTCTGTGCCTCCATCTCCAACCTCTCAATGATATAATGTTAAGTATTAAGGTAGCAGATGGACATTGGGCCTCTATTTAGGTACTCCTTCAACACAAGAACACTATGTTCTAATAACTCATTATTCTGTGATGCTCACCTTCCTGATGTGATCGCTAAAGACAAAAATGGGTGCATAAGTAAATTTGAAGAAAGCTGATGGTGCCCGGCTATCAAAAGGTATAGCATCTGGGGTCTTAAAGGCTTGGAGATAAACAAGTGGCCATCTAGTTGAGAATCAAAAAGCCCACATGGAAGAAGCACACCAGCCTGTGAGATCATGAGGTGGCAACAGGATCAGAAGGTCCAAAAGAAACAATCATATCGACGAGAAACAGGGTGGGGGACAGAGTGGAGATCCAAAGCCCTTCTGTAGAAAATTGGACATCCCCTCACAGAATGGTCACAAGGAAGGGACAAGCCAGTCAGGGTGCAGTATAGCACCGAGGAAACGTACAACATTCTTCTAGTTCTTTATTGCTTCCTCACTACTCCCATGACACTAGTTCTAACTTACAAATCTGGCTAGACCAGAGCATGTACACTGGTAAAGAGCTCTTGACACACAGCATCCAGGACAGATAAACCCCTCAGGAACAGTAATGGGAGTAGTGATACTATGAGGGTAGGGGGAAGGTAGAAGAAGGGGGAACTTATCACAAAGATTGGCATATTAATTCCTAAACACACACATCCAGGGTAATGAACAATAGAAATGCGTGAAAGGAGACAGTGGACAGTGTAAGATCATCATAGTTTATAATTTATCGAGCATTTATGAGGGTGGGAAGGAGGTAAAAACTGAGGAGCTGATACCAAGGGCTTAAGTAGAAAGAAAATGCGTTGAAAAGGATGATGGCAAAAAAAGAAAAAAAGGATGATGGCAACATATGTACAAATGTGCTTGACAAAACTGATGCATGGTTTGTTATAAGAGCTGTAAGAGCCCCCAATAAAATTTTTAAAAATTGAAAATAAATGTGAGATACACTTGGATCCACTTTACATTAAAAACTAGGAAGCTGGTGTCCTCTGATGGGTATCTGGTAATTTCTCCTAGCATCTCATATCCTAATGACTTTCACTGGTAGCCTGACATTCAGCAGCATAAACTTTGTTTATTCCTGAACTTATTGTTTTTAATTGCGAACTAGGTAGGGTTTATAGATCTGATCATTTTTACACTCACCATCTCATCAAATCTCCTAATGGCTTGCTGTTACCCTCTCCTTTTTTTCTATCTCCCTCGTTTATTTCCCTTAACCTATTTTTCTTTTCTATGAATTCCCTTGATGTTGAATAAGGTGAAAACTATAATCAAAAGTACTACTGGCATCATGATTTAAAAAAAAAATACTTCTCACCTGTAAAAAAATCACTGGTTTTGGGTAAGCTAAAAGCTTTCTACATCTATTATAGATATATCCAATATTTTAGATCTTCTCACAGCTGTAGCATTATAGATTCTCATAGGAATTCTCGTTTGAAAACTGCTGCAGACCTTTCTACATTGGTTATTTTTGTTCTCAAAGTAAATAATTCATATTGACAAAGGACTAGCATGTTTGACTGACACTCTCATATGTGATAAATCCTTACACAAACCTTCCAAACTCAAAACTCACTGCCATCGAGTCCATTCTGACTCATAGTGACCATATAGGCCAGGGTAGAACTGCTCCTGTGGGTTTCCAAGACTGTATGTAATTTTATATGCGAATAGAAAGCTTCATATTTCTCCCAAAGAGCACTTGGTGGTTTTGAACTGTTGACCTTGGGTTATAAAACAACAAACACATGTAAACAGACTAAAAGACATATACAAGAGTACGTATAGCAGTGTTTTTATTTAGCGTAATAAAAAAAATATAAATGTCCACCAACCAAATAGTGTATTCTTAAAATGAATAGTATACAGAATGAAAATATACTACTGCCATATGGAATAATGTATGAATCTTAAACATATTGAGTGCAACAAAAAATTAAATCATGATGTATTATAAAATACAAAGATTAAAAACATGCAAAACTATATTCTGATATTAATATGTCATGGAAGTGGTTATTTTTGGAAATAATACCTAACAGCTTTTTGCTCCAAAGAATACAAATATAAATCACATTTTCCTTCTCTTGGTATTCATGATTATTTTTCACTTTTCCTCTGCGTGTAAGAAGGTGAGTAAAAAAGTTGCTATAAAACTTTGTTTTATTCAGGGAGGGTAAAGGGAGAATGGGTAGGAAAGAGGGAACCGATTACATGGAACTGTGTGTGACCTCCTCCCTGGGGGACAGACAACCGAAAAGTGGATGAAGGGAGACGTTGGACAGGGCAAGATATGACAAAATACCAATTTATAAACTATCAAGGGCTCATGTGGGAGGGGGGAGCGGGGAGGGAGGGGGAAAATGAGGACCTAATGTCGGGGGTTTAAATGGAGAGAAAATGTTTTGAGAAATGATGTACAAATACGCTTTACACAATTGATGTGTGTATGGATTGGGATAACAGTTGTATGAGCCCCTAATAAAATGTTTAAAAAAAAAAAAAAACCGAAAAAAAAACAAAAAAAAACACTTTGTTTTATTAAAGCTTTAAACAAAAACATCAAAATGTGAAACTCTCGTTTATTGACATATCCTCCCCTCCATCCAGGTCTATATACCTCTGAAGGAGGTGTTTCCATTTCTCTAATTCTTTCTGGAATAATTCTGCCCTCTGATTTACACCACATCAAAATGGCAGTTTTGGCATCTTTGAAGGGTAAAATTGAAGTGTTTTCTATTTTCAAGAACAAAAAAGTCTGAAGGGGGAAGGTCAGGGCTTTTAAGTGTATAATTTCCCAATGAATTCTCACAGGATAGCACTTGCTACCCTACAAGAATGAGCATTATCATAATTGGAAAAATTTTCTCTGGACAGTTTTCAATTTTCTTAAAACTTCTTCAAAATAAGCTCCTGGAACTGTCTTAGGTCTTTTGAGAAAATCTATCAAGATTACCCCTTTGGGATACCAAAAGCCATTTTATTTTTTCATTTGTTTTTTTAAGGAAGAAGCTGCAGGTTTTATTAAATGGTTTCTTATGTTGCTGCAAGGCTGTTGCTTCATTGTATAAAAATAGCACCAGTAAAGGCAAGTGTATTGCAAACTTAAAATTGTGTTGTTCTTTAGCTGATACTGTACAATTAATAAAAACTTATCTCCACTCAGTCATTTCCAGCAGGAAGAGAATTAAGTATCCTGGCCCAAACCCAGGTCTGGATATCAGCAGTAGCTATGTTATAGGAGGCTTAAGATAACAATGCACCTTTTGGGTTACATCGTTTTGTGACTATTCTAACCACAGCTCATTTCATGACTTCTGAATATTATAACTAGATCCTAACATAAAAATCACAGGCTACTATGAGAAAAAGTGTGCATAGTGTTTCTGGGCAATCATTAGGAAGTTAAGGGGTACTTTCTTCCAATAGCATAGTTGCCCCAACTAGTTTCTCTGTTCCAGTGGTACTGCTAAAAGCTATTTTAATTCTTTCCACCACTAATTTAAGACAACTGGCAAAAGTTGTTTCATTGTACTTTATTCAGGGGTTCCATTTTCACTCCTTGATGGATTTTATGTATTTCTTAAAAAACCATTTTATTAGGAGCTCATACGGATTTTATGTTTTTAATAGGCCTCTTCACTCATTAGTTTTATTTCAAGTTCTGAAGGATTAGTCAGTGTCATCTTGATCAGCCAGCCATCTTCGTAACAGGATTAGTTCACAAGCCCTGGATGCTCTGTAAGTGCGTCATTCATTTCTGTGACTTCTCCTGATAAAGGAGAGTAGAGTTCACTAGCAGCTTTCACACTTTCCAGAGCACCAAACTCATCCTGTTTGTGCACCTTTGTCCCAACTTCAGGAAGACTACAGTAAACATCTCCCAAAGCTTCCTGTGCAAAATTGCTGATCCCCACTGTTCCAACACCATTTTCTGTCGTTACCCATTCGTTTGTCTGTGAACTTGCGCACCGAGAGCAGAGTCTGGCCAGAGAGCAGAGCTCTGCCAGAGCGCAGTGACCCCACCGCGGCTGACCCAGGACCCCAGTGTCACGCAGGGCAGGGCTTGTGGGCCGCTGAGAGCGCATGCAAGCTGCAGATCGCAGCCGGTGTGCCGCTTGCAGTGCCACGCTCACTGGCAGGGTGAGGACTGTCGCTGTGCAAGACTCGGACCCCAAAGCCGTTTGCATGACCTTCTAAGCTGACCTCTCTGTCTTGAATTTAACTGGCTCAGCAGATCCCCTCAGAGGTATTGTTTGGTTGTATTTTTTTTGTATCAAATTTAAATTAAAAAAATCATTTTATTCGGGGTTCGTACAATTCTTATCACAATCCATCTATCCATCCATTGTGTCAAGCACATTTGTACATGTTTCCATCATCATTCCCAAAACATTTGCTTTCTACTTGAGCCCTTGATATCAACTCATTTTCCCCCCTCAGTCCACACTATTCCTTCCCTCATGAACCCTTGATAATTTATAAATTATTATTATTTTGTCATATTGTTTGGTTGTATCTTAAGGTCACCTAATGAGATCAAGACAAACGTACTACTGAAAACCTTGTCTGCAGCTTATCACTAATCAGAGATGTTTTAAAAATTTATTTAAAATAAATCAGAGCATTTATTAACTGAAACCATACTTGCTATGCTTTTTCACTTACCCTTATATAAATACAGAAGAGGGCTTTAAAAGTTCATGGAAAAGTGTTATTTATGGAACTTTTCCACAAACTTATTGAAGTCTCCGAAAGAATGTGTGTGTGTAAAATAACTGATTTAACAGTCACTGAAACTTACAAAAATAGCTTCATTTCTCCTGGAGTTCATATCCATTTTATATGCTAACAAGCAGTAGATAATTAAATTATTATAATTGTGATGACAATTTTAACATGTTTAAGCATGCTTTTAAAATGTTTAAAATTACTTTAAAAGGCTTTACAAAGAAGTTACTTTATTTATTGCATTTCTGTTTTCTCCTGTATGAGTTATCTGATGGGCAATGAGGTTTCTCTTGTAACTAAAAGATCTGCCACACTCATGACAAATATAGGGTTTTTCTCCTGTGTGAGTTCTTTGATGCACAATGAGATTTGTCTTCTGACGAAAACACTTTCCACACTCATTACATTTATATGGTTTCTCCCCTGTATGAGTTCTTTGATGATGAATCAGATAAGACTTCCTGCTAAAGGCTTTCCCACACTGAGAACATTCATAGGATTTCTGCCCGGTATGTATTTTCTGATGTACAGTGAGGGTTGCTTTCTGGCGAAAGGATTTTCCACACTCACTACAAATATATGGTTTCTCCCCTGTGTGAATTCTCTGATGTAGATTGAGATTTGTCTTCTGACTGAAGGATTTCCCACATTCATTACATTCATATGGTTTTTCTCCTGTGTGAGTTCTATGATGATCAATGAGGTATGACTTCATCCTAAAGGCCTTCCCACAATGAGGACATTCATAAGACTTTTCCCCTGTATGTGTTCTCTGATGTGCTACCAGAGTTGTCTTTTGGCGAAAGGACTTTCCACATTCATTACAAACATAGGGTTTCTCCTCATTATGAGTTTTCTCATGAAGAGCAAGGGTTGTCTTCTGGGTAAATGACTTCCCACATTTACTACAAATATAAGGCTTCTCCCCTGTGTGTGTCCTCTGATGCACAGTAAGGTTTGCCTTTTGGTGGAAAGACTTCCCACATTCTTTACAAATATAGGGTTTTTCCCCTGTGTGAATTCTCTGATGTAAAGAGAGTGTTGTCTTCTGGCGGAAGGACTTCCCACATTCATTGCATTCATATGGTTTTTCTCCTGTATGAGTTCTTTGATGACGAATGAGGTGTGACTTCAACCTAAAAGCATTCCTACATTCTGAACATTCATATGATTTCTCCCCTGTATGTGTTCTCTGATGATCAGTGAGGGCTGTCTTTAGACGGAAGGACTTACCGCATTCATTACAAACAAAGGGTTTCTCTCCTGTGTGAGTTCTTTGATGATCAATGAGATAAGACTTTCTTCTAAATGCATTTCCGCATTGATGACATTGATAAGGTTTTTCCTCTGTGTGAATTCCCTGATGTAGAATCAATACTGACTTTCTGCAGAAGGATTTTCCACATTCAGTGCACGTGTGTTTTTTTTCAATATTTGTTGCTTGTCTCCTTTTACAATATTCAGATGAGTTTCCCCCTCTGTAAGCTCTATTATGTGTAATTAACTCTCCATTTTTATGAAAGGATTTCTCATGTTCATTATATCCAAGTGGCTGTGTTGGAGTTTCTATCTTCTGATACCGAATAAGCAATTCATTATGACTAAGAGCTCTCCCATTTTGATTATGGGAGATAACTCCAGGATGTGCTGTCTCTTGCTTAGTATTGAGGAATGAATTCCTGTATCCATTACAGTCACCAAATCTCCTTCTTGCAGGGCTTAAATTATTGATGATCAATTTTGAAACATTTTCCAAAATTGTTTTATGCGTACCATATTCAGAAGAGAGATTTATTGAATTAACAGGGCTTTTGCTTAAAGTAAATGTCTTCTCATATATATTACATTTTTCCTTAATAATTTTTTTGTGGTTGAGAAGTACAAGTGATCTAGAATATTTATCTTGATGTTCCTTGGATTTCAATACGAAGTCTTCAGCTTTCCAGTTTTTTTCTAGAAAAGAATACAAGTTAACAAAAATTTGTGAATCTTCACATCTGTGATTGGAATGGAATAGTATTAGAGCTGACTAGTTTCAAGCCTAGAATATGTGACCTAAAAAGGACGTAAGACATTATCTTTTGATTAGGGAAACCCACAAAACATAAACACGAGTTCTGTTTCAATGTGAAAAGAGACTTCAATGTGATGAATACTAGCTTTTACACCTGAGCTTTATAGAGAAAATAAAATTAACACAAGAAGTTGTGAGCAGAAGACAAATATGGTAGAAGAGGGACTGTTACTTGGATTGATCGACTCAGGAGCAATAGAGTGAGCTTATCAAGAGCAGTAAAGTTTAAGTAGGATGAAAAAAGAATCTACAAGGATGGATTACTTTTATAGGATACAGATCACAGGCTACACATTCATATATTCATCCCTAGATTATTCATTTAAAGCACTTTCAGTAGGTTTCATATGCACTCTCTTACATGCAGCCAACAACAGCAAATTAATTTTTTTCTAGCATTACTTTTCTAGTGTTTACAGAATAATCTTATAGTCTTATACTTTAGAAAAAATATATGGAAGGTTCTGGTCTTCCATATAGCTGAAAATAATTCTTTCTTTTAACAGAAGGAAAACATTTCAAAAGCAATGTAAAAATATTCACTGTTGTATTCAGAAAGCTGTTATTATCAATTAATTCTTTCAGAATTATCAATAAGACTCTCTGGACTATCAATTTTAATTATTCTTCTTTTCAGTTTGGTTACTTGGTTTTCTGAGTTTAAGGAAAGACTAGTTAAAATTTTTCCTTAGTGCAGTAACATCCTTAAACTCTAGTTTTCTATATGAGGAACCATAAGGGTCAGATTCATTTTTTACCGTTCACTTATATTCACCGTTACTCTTATAAATTTATAACTGTACTTTTCTTTTTAAATCATTTTATTAGGGGCTCATACAACTCTTATTACAATCCACACATACATCAATTGTGTAAAATGCAATCTTGAATCTAGGATCCACTCATCTTGTCACATGTGAACCTCTAGTCCCTCCCCTTCCTATTGGATGCACACCCCTAACTCATCCCTTCTTGTTGCACCACATATGCCTATTGGACAGCCCCTTCCTGTTACTTATGTGGTTACTTGTAATCAGAGGGGCTTGCACGCCCTCTAAATAGATATAAGCCTTGGTTAGAAATATATTCTTTGTCTCTGCGTGGACCTGGCTGCTGGGATCACGGCCGTTGCGGAGGTGAGCATGCTACCATGAATGTATCTGACTCCTTTATTTTACTCTCTCCTATCTTTCCTATTCTCTATGCCTTTATTATGACCTTTATATATTATTGCTGCACAATTGCGCCTAAGGATCCTCAGTTGTTAGAGGCTGGTTTATTCTGGCAGCCTTATAGTCTTATCTATTCATATTTATAAACTCTTCAAGAAATTGCCATTGTCATGATTTTACAACCTCTTCATTTTATGCCCGTCAACATTATTTCCTTTAAAATGTAAAAACTATGGCTTGAAAAGGGCATTTAATGATTATTTTCATAACCTTCTTCTGAATTATAAATATTCCATAGAAAGCATAGGTTTTTGATACTCTATGTTCATAGAAAGGAATATTTGATTAGCTATATCCACTGAAGCATTCTTTGTTTATATTATAGCATTTCAGTTAGAATCTACATGACCAGAGAGGATATACTGAAAAGAACTTTTTCGGTACATACTTTCCATATAGTTGAAAAAAATACCACTCATTCGTAGCTCCTGGGACAATTAATGAGGTACTACTAAATTAAAACATGCTCCATATTACAGTAAAGAAAATTCAAACAGAAGATCACATATATGGAGGAAAGAATCCTTAAGCAAAAACCATGTGCAATCAAATTAGAGGTCATATCCAAGAATTCTATGTATGTATCATAGTAATTAGTACTGGAATTCAGAAAAAGCAAAGATGAATGTGATATGAAATACTGCTGGAGGAAAAATATCTCAGGTTTTAAAAATATATGTGGGACCTGGAAGGAAGAACACAACACAATAAAAACAGATGTGATGACAAACCATATATATATATGGAGGGCCTTTAAAAGAAAAAGTTCTAAAAGAAGAGTCTCATGTAATTCATTCTGAGTAAGTTAAGAGCAGAATAAAGGAGCCCTGGTGGTGCAATGGTTAAGTACTAGGCCATATGGGGAAATTAGCAGAAGTTTTAAGCAAGAAGGAGAAATCAAGTTTCAAAGACCAGACAAGGTCTTATTGCGATAGCCTTTGGAAGATGATGCCTTTTGCTCCTATAAAACTTGACAGCCTTAGGAACCCAGAGGGGTAGATTCTATTCTGTTTATCGGGTCTCTATGAGTCAGAATCATCTAAATGGCAGTGGCAATAAGAAATCTGTCTTTTGGGCCTCAACTCAAGTACTCTCTTAACATAAGAACACTCTGTTTTACAATCCAGCATTCTGTCATGCTCACTTTCCCAACCACAATCACTGAAGACAAATGTGTGTATAAACAAATGTGGTGAAGAAAGCTGATGGTGCCAGGCTATCAAAAGATATAGCATCTGGGGTCTTAAGGGCTTGAAGATAAACAAGTGGCCATCTAGCTCAGAAGCAACAAAGCCCACATGGAAGAAGCACACCAACCTGTGTGATCATGAGGTATCCATGGGATTAGGTATCAGGCATCTAAGACCCAGAATAAAACCATACCCAATGTGAATGAGGGGGGGGGTGCATGGAGTAGAGACCCAATGCCTATCTGTAGACAATTGGATGCCCCCTTACAGAGGGGTCACAGGGGAAAGATGAACCAGTCAGGGTGCAGTATAAAACTGATGAAACACACACCTTTCCTCTAGTTGTTTGGTGCTTCCTTCACCCCACTATCATGACCTCAAGTCTATCTTACAAATTGGATTAGACCAGAGCATGCACACTGCTACAGATAAGGGCCCACAACACAGGGAATCCAGGATAGATAAACCCCTCAGGGGGCAACAAGGAGAGTAGAGATAACAGGAGGATTAGGGGAGGGTTGGGGGAGAAAGGGAACTGATCACAAGAATCAACCTATAACCCCCTCTCAGGGGGATGGATAATAGAAAAGTGGGTGAGGGGTGACAGAGGACGATGTAAGATGTGGAAAAAAATAATCCATAACTTATCAAGGGTTCATGAGGGAGGGGTAAGAAATGGGGAGCTGATATCAGGGGCTCAAGTGGGAAGAGAATGCTTTGAAAATGATGATGGCGGCATATGTGTAAATGTGCCTGACACATTGGAGGAATATATGGATTGTGATAAGAGATGTAAGAGCCCCCAATAAAAATATTTAAAAAGAAATCTGTTTTAATGACTAGAAGATAGTAGCCTGAGAACGCTTAAAAATGGACAAAAATCAAGAAAAAGTGCTAAAAGAAGGGAGGCATGTAATTCATTTTGAGTAAATTAAGAGCAAAAAAAAGGGGCCCTGATGATGCAATGGTTAAGTACTCAGTTGCTAACCTAAAAGTTCATGGTTTAAACTCACTAGCAGCTCCATAAGTGAAAGATGTGGCAAATTGTTTCTGTAAAGATTATATCTAAGGAAATGTTGGGGTCAGTTCTACTCTTTCACAAGGCATTGCTATAAATTGGCATGCAACAACAAAAACAAGAGTGAGATATGTCTTATAATATCAAGCACCTTTGGAAAAATGCATTTGAAGAGTGATATTTGAATATATGACCTTAAGTTTGTGATATATGAACTATGGTTATTTCAAAGATTGCTATTAGGTGCTGTAAAGCCAATTCTTACTCATAGTGACCTTATGCACAACAGAATGAAATACTGCCCGGTCCTGCACCATAATGACAATTGTTATATTTCAGTCCATTGTCAATGTGTCAATCCATCTTGAGGGTCTTCCCCCTCCCCCCAAAAGATTAGGAGCCTTTAAAAAAAGATACTCCTAACACATTTCAAAGATGCCATACACAACCTCACTGCTTTAAATTTTAATTTCTACTAGATAATATCTGCTTGGGACTCAGAAACTCACCTAAATAGGGATGCCCTGCAAACGATGTCCATGGCTCTTCACCCCGCTCCAACTTGAGGATCACATCAGGCTTGGTCATATGACAACCTAGTCAGGAAAGATAAGACTAAGGTTCAGTTGTTGGGTTTCAATAAATGAAAAACAAAACTCACTGCCATTTATTCAATTCTGACTCATAGTAACCCTATAGGTTGGGGATAGAACTGCGTCCATGGTGCAGCTAGTGGTTTCAAACTGCTGACCTTACATTTGGAAAATGATTAAGATGCAGGTTCAGTGCTGAAAAATTAAGGTACTCATTTGTGTATCAGTAAACTTAGCAGCCCACACTGGGCAAATGAAGCCACAATCAATTTGTAACCCAAAGTAATTTATGATCAGACACTTTGAAACTAAATATATGCTACAGAAAGTTTTTTTAAAGTGTTTCTTACCTACAGAAACAAGGTGGCAATAGTTTTCTAACATCACATCCATGTACAGAGTCTTCTGAGCAGGACCCAGGTGCTGCCACTCCTCCTGCGTGAAGTTCACAGTCACATCTTTGAATGACACTGATCCCTGCAAGATTGGTACTATGATTGAAACCAGTTGAATGGACACTGGAAATTAGTTCCGTTTCTTTGTAACATTCATATGTAAATAAAAAGGAAGCCTATCATTTGTTTTGTGATTTATATTATAGGGAAAAGATAAAAAATCAAGGGAGAACTACCTACCATGGAATACCTCATTCTGAAAATATTTACCATTGTCATGTTGTACCTCCAGACTGTTTTCGTTCACTTGAGTGCTAGAACACTTCCCATGCACATAAAAAGTTAGGCTTCAGAGGCATGTTAACATATATCTGTAAGAGGATACTACAGGTCCAATGATAGAAGTATTGTTACACAGGTACTACATATCACAAGGGAGCACTTTCTGGTAAGCATTGGACAGAAACCACAAGCTCTACATTTCAAACCCAACAGCTGCACATGGAAGACAAGGCCATCTGTTCCCATAAAGACTTTCAGCCTTAGAAACCCTGTACATGATCACTATGAGTTGGAATCAAACCTGATTACAGTAGGATTTACCATGAGGCAAAAACACTTTCTTAAGCTCCACTTATGAGATGTTTTGCTTTCAATATCGATGTTTTGCAGGAAAAAACATGATTTCAAAACCTGTGACATGCATATGACACAACATCGCTTGTCAAAATTTAAGAGGGCTTGAAGTACTTAAAGATGTTAAGGAGACATCAGACAAGACAAAGCAGGCAAGGGCTCACCTCTCCATGATGACCAGAAGCATAATGAGACCATACTTTATTGACTAACAGACTTATGTAATCTCGAGCAAGTAAGCACATATGTAACAGGAAGTAGATAAAGACTACTACCTTCAATATGGATTACAGTTCAACATAAAGAAAATGAAAATCTTCACAAAATGGATCAATAAGCAACATTGTAATAAATGGAGAAAAGATTATAGTTGTCAAGAATTTAATTTTACCTGGATCTATAATCAATACCTATGGAAGCAGCAGAAAGGAAATCAAATGACGTATTCCATTAGGCAAATCTGCTGCAAAGAATCTCCTTAAAGTGTTTCATTTTTAAAAAGCAAAGATGTTAATTTGAAGACTAGGGTGTGCCTGAACCAAGTCATGGCATTTTCAATCATCTCACATACATGATAAAGCTCTATAGGAGTAAGGAAGACTGTGAGGGACCAGCCTGCCCTCACCTGAATGGGTCCAAGGGGTGGTTGTGTAATTGAGGGGTAAAGAGACTAACAGACTTATGTAATCTTGGGCAAGCAAGCACATATGTAACAGGAAGTAGTTGTATAAGAGGCATACATGTGACAGGACGGGGGAGGAGTTGTGGTGTACACCCAATAGGAAGGGGTGGTACTAGAGGCACACATGTGACAGGAAGGCACATATATAACAAGGTGGGTGGGTTCTAAAGTCAAGATGGCCACCTAACTTGGTCATCTCTGACCTGGATTGACCTTAGATGTCTTTGAACTCTTCTCTAGGAGAACAATCCTATCAGGGAATGATCCTATCAGAAGGGAGTAGGCCCTACTTGGGGGACAGACAAGAGGGTCTGATTGCTTTTGATGGAAGACAACCTTCAGGCAGATAGCTTTCAAGCAGTTGATAGCAAGTGACCGTTTAAAGAAAGCACCTTAAATTTGGGATTAGTAATAGAGGGCAATGAAGGGAATAACTTTTACCTAGGAGAATGTGAGGGGGACTCCTCCCCATCCCATGAACATAAAGGTTTCCTCCATGGGAGTCATGGCCTCCCAGACTCCTTAACATATGAATGTTGAGATTTTGCGCGCATACACTCTCTTCCCAGTTCTGTTTCCCACAGAAGACCACACAATAATGGATGCCATTGAGAAATGGCATTGGTGAAGTATTAAATATATCATGGCTGCCAGAACAAACACACGTGTGTTGGAACTACAGCCAGAATGCTCCTTAGAAGTGAGGATGGTGCAACTTCATGTACTTTAACCATGTCATAAGCATGAACTAGTCCTGGTGAGAACATCATACTGACATCATCTTAGTAAAAAGATGAAGATCCCCAACAAGATAAATTGACACCGTGGCTGTAGCAATGGGCTTAAACATAGGAATGACTGTGAGGATGGTGCCGGATTGGACAGTGTTTCAATTTGTTGAACCTGGGGTTGCTATGAGTCCGAACCAACTCAGTGCCGTCTAACAAGCCCACTACCCCGTAGGTGTAGAATTATTCTGTCATATGGTAATTCTGTTTATCTTTTTCATGAACAGCCAAACCATTTCCCCAGTAGTTATACTACTTTACAACTCTCTGCATCCTCTCCCATATGTTACTTACCGGTTTTCTGATATTAGCCATCCTGGTTGAAGGTGGAATGGGGTCTCAAATAGGTTTTATTTGTATTTCCATAAGGAGCATGGTGGCCAATGGTTAAGTACTCAGCTGTTTTCCTACCCAGTGATTCTATAAGGAGAAAGACCTGGTGATCTGCCGCCATAAAGATTATGCCATGAATACATGATAAGGGCAGTTCTACTCTGTCCCAAGAGGGTTACTGTTCATTGGAATTGACCTGATGGCATCCAATAACCACCGTATCTGATTAGTGACATTGGGAATCTTGTCGAGTGCTTACTGGCCAACTGTATGTCTTTTTGGGAGAGATGTCAATGCAAATCCTTTGATCATTTAAAAAAATGGGTTTTTTTTTTTTTTGTTGTTAAATTATAGTTCTTTATATAACCGATAATCAAACTCTTATCAGATAAGTGGTTCAAAATATCTTCTCTCATTCTGTTGGTTGTCTCTTTGTTGATGTCTTTTGATGCACAACAGTTTTAAAGTTATCAATTTTATGTTTTGTTGCTTTAGCTTTGGTTGTCATATCTAAGAATTCTTTCTTGAAAACTTGGTTTTTAAACATTACCATTATGTTTTCTTCTAATAAAGTAAACATGTTAACACTTTTTATTATGAACATAAATATCGTGTCTATGGCAACAAGACACTAAAAATGGAGGAAAAGTAAACAGAACTAAAATGCTGCAAGATTTTGTATTTTACCTTAAGTATTTCAATATGAACTCTTAATAATTTGTGTTAAAGATGAAAATATGAAAAACAAAAGGATGAATACATGATCTCTGGCTAGTACAAATGGTTAAGCACTCAGCTACTGGCAAAAAGGTTAGCAGTTTGAACCCACGCAGTGGGGCCATGGGAGAGAAACCTGACCATTTGCTTCTGAAAGGGCCTTGAAACCACATGAGCAATTCTACACACATGGGTGCGCCACGCATTGGAATCAACCCAACAGCAACTAAAAACAATTGTAGCCGCTAAAGAAATCACTTGAGGGGGGGGTATGCAAAACGGTACAGCTAAAAAGACAACAGAGGAGTGGAAACAAATGGCTGGAACATAAAATACAGCAGAATGGAGGAATAGATGAACTAGAACAAGTAGGTAATCAGGGAACAAATAGCAAATGGAAGTTCTGAATGCAACTATATGTTTAACTGTATTAAATGTAAATGGGCTCCGATGAAAAGGCAAAAATTACTAAAATGTAAAACAAAGCAAGATTCAAATATGTGGACTAGAAACATTTTTTTTCTTTTGTTAATTCCAAAGACACAAATAGGCTGAAAGTAAAAGGACGGGAGAAGCTATTAACCATGAGAAAGCTAAAATAGCTATATTATTAGACAAAACAGATTTTTGTCACTTGGGAGTCTGGGTGGGACAGTGGTTAAAGCACTGTGCTACTAATTGAAGGCTTAATGGTTTGAGCAAAACAACCATTCCACATGTGACAGATGTTGTAGTTTGCTTCCATAAGATTTACAGTCTTAAAAACTCTATAGGGCAATTCTAATTCATTCTATAGAGGTGCTATTAGTTGCAATCAATTCAGTGGCAATGGGTTTTGATTTTATTTTGTTTATTACTACTAAAGGCAAGTAGTGACATTTCATTACAGTAAGCATTAAATACATCAAGACAAAATGTATATGTACTTAATAAAAGTTTCAAAATACACAAAGACTGATAAAAGATCCTATAGCTATTAAATAGGTTATAAACAAATTAAGGCAGTCAGATATTGTAGATTAATGAACAAATGTTTTTACTTGAAAATATAACTTACCAAAACAAAAAGAAAATCTAAAGATATTGAATATCTAATTACAAATATTTCCACAAAAAGAGGTTCTTAAAAAAAAAGTTCGAGACCAGGGGCTTTAAGGTCAATTATTAAGAATGAACAAAAATACTACTGTGATGAAATAGATGAGCTATCTTTACCATTAACTATGTGGCAAAGATCAGAATGAATCTGGAAGTAAAACCAGGGTTCAACTTCCCACAACTCCATTCTTGTTGCCAGTCATATCTGTGGCAATTCCTCTCTCTCTCTCAGACCCAAACCATCACACCATTAAGGTGGCCCACAAACCCAGGATCATTAAGGCCTGAGGGCTCAGGACATAATCTAAGAATATGTCAAGCTCAGTTGGCATAATGTAGTCTACAAAAACTATATTCCAACTACTACTTGGATGAGTAGAACCAGAATCTTAAAAGCTTGTAAATGGTCATGTATCACCACAAGATAAGATGCGATATTCTTTAAAATGTGAAAGAAAAATTGTTAATAATTCAGTGAAAATATTTCTAAAATATGAAAACAGAAGCTTCTTTAACTGTAGAAGTTAAAGAAAAATGAAAGTAAAAAGGACTTTTTTTTTCATATAAGAAAAGGCTATCATAATATATGACCATTATAAAGCATGCAGAAATAAGTCTTTTAAACTAAAGGAAAATGCTGCGACTATATAAAGAAATAAGAACACTTGAAATTGTAAATATGTAGGGACATATAGAAGACTTTATTGGTATTTGTTAATTTATTAAAAAATTGTTTAAAGCAAAAATAATAAAGTATAATTTATTAAATATGAAGGATACATAAAAAAAATAGCACAAAGCACAGGGGTGAGGAAGAGATGAAAACTTATGAAACTTTAACACTACATACAAAGCATAATATTAATTAAAATAGATGTGTTAAGTTAGATATCAATGCTGTACATTGTAAAACTTAAAGGAGTCAACAATTTTTTTCTGTAAAAGGTCAGTTTATGGCATTTCATGATGTTCACCTTCCCGACACAATTGCTGAAGACAAAGAGGGTGCATAAGCAAATGTGGTGAAGAAAGCTGATGGTGCCCGGCTATCAAAAGATAGCATCTGAGGTATTAAAGGCTTAAAGGAAAACAAGCGGCCAACTCAGAAGCAACAAAGTACACATGGAAGAAGCACACCAGCCTGTGTGATCACAAGGTATCAAAGGGATCAGGTAGCAGGCATCAAAGAACAAAGAATCAAATCATTGTGAATGAGGGGGAGTGCAGATTGGGCACCCAAGACCCATCTGTAGCCAACTGGACATCCCCTTACAAAAGGGTTTGGGGGAAGGAGACGAGCCAGTCAGGGTGCAATGTAGCAACGATGAAACATACAACTTGGGGGGAGGGGAAGAGGTGTTGACAAACCCAGGGACAAGGGAACAACAAGCGATCCAAATTGGTGGGGAAGTGGGTGTGGGAGACCTGGTAGGGCATGATCAGGGGGAATGCAACAAACAGGAAGTGCTGAAATCCTGGTGGGGACTGAGCATGATAGTGGGAGGAGGAGAATCAAGGGAAATACAGGAAAGAGCTGGGAGGAAAAGGGCATTTATAGAGGTCTGGATAAAG
>NW_022104553.1:34374984-34385760 GCF_000313985.2 Echinops telfairi
GGGGATGGACAACAGAAAAGTGGGTGAAGGGAGTGGGTAAGATATGACAAAATAATAATTTATAAATTATCAAGGGTTTATGAGGGAGGGGGGAGCGAGTGAGGAGGGGGAAAAGTGAGGAGCTGATGCCAAGGACTTAAGTGGAGAGCAAATGTTTTTGTCAATGATGAGGGCAACGAATGTACAAATGTGCTTGACACAATGGATGTATATATGGATTGTGATGACTTGTACAAGCCCCCAATAACATGATTAAAAACAAACAAACAAAACTGTTAAAACTTTTTAAAAATGAAAATGCTGATGGCAACATAGCACAAATGTGACTGATTCAATTGATGTACAGATGGTTATAAGAGCTGCGAGAGCCCCCGATAAAATAATTAAAAAAAAGAAAAAAGAAAAACAAGTATAGAACTCAAGAATAGATTTGACACACTGAACATTAATCACAGAAGACCTGTTTTGTGGGATTACATTAAGACTATCATACATGAAGAAAACAAAAACCAGAGCTCCCAATGAAATTATTAAATATATATATGAAAAGAGGGGGAAAAAGTATATAGATAAGCTGGATAAAGAGAGAGAGTAAGGACCAAAGTGGATGTCAGAAGAGATTCTGTACTTTGTCTTTGAACATCTACATCATCTAGTAGCTAAAGTGAATGGAAGAAATACTGAAGTAAAATGTTTCCCAAGAAAATTTCAAAAGGGCTCCAACTTGCTCTCTTTCTTCTGCCATCTTGGTTCTGCGTTCCCTGTGCAAACTGCCCAGTGAAGCCACAGAAACTGTCCCTGCCACAGAGCAGGAGTTGCCACAGCCCCAGGTGTGGGATACAGAAAGGTTTCTCCCCAGCTTGTCTGTCACCTGCTTGCTAGTGCATGGTGGGAGGTCTGCTGTTTAGAGGTTATCTTCTTGAAGGCATCACCCATCTAGAGCAGACACTACTGTCCATCCCACCGTAGGTGGGGCTCACACCCTACTGATAAGGAATAGTGTTTCCCTGGAGAGAAAGTCAAGCCAGGATCACAGTTAGATTATCCTTGAATCCAGGATCTGCCCATCGTGCCAAATGTGTACCCTTAGTCCTTCCCCTTCCTATTGCGTGTACACCCCTAGCTCATCCCCTTCCTGTCACGCGTATGCCTATTGGACAGCCCCTTTCTGTTACGTATGTGGTTACCTACAATCAGGTGGGCTTGTATGCCCCCTAAGTCTATATAAACCTTGGTTAGAAATATACTCCCTCCTCCTCCCTCTCTCTGCACAGACCTGGCTGCTGAGACCACGGCAGTCTCGGAGGTGAGTGTGCTACCATAAAATGTGTCTGACTCCGTTATTTTATCTTCTCTCTCCTATCACTCCCGTTTTTTATGACTTTACTATGATCTTTACATACTATAACCGTACAATTATGCCTACGGACCCTGCAGTGGTCAGAGGCTGGTTCACTCTAACGCCCCGGCTGAGACAGGATCTGGAACAGAATCTGCCAGTGATGAGTCAGTACTAGAACTTGAGGAACAGGATGCACGCAGGCAACCAGCAGATACCTACACAGTTTCGGGAGAAGCCAAGATGGAGGATTTATCTCAGCAAGCGCAGCGAGCAGCTGCTGAGAAGTTCAAGGTGAAGCTGTCTCAAACATTCAAGAGAACACCCAAACTCCAATTGTACAAAAGGAGCGTGAAGAGGAAGAGGCTGATGAAACAGGTGTGGAAGTTAAGGACATAGAATTGGTCATGTCACAAGCAAATGTATCAAGAGCAAAGGCAGTCTGAAGCTTGAAGAGCAACAGTAATGATATTGTAAATGCTATTATGTAATTAACAATGTAACCATCTGAAAACAAAAACCTATTTTTGGTGTTTCAAAAGAGTAACTGCAGTTTGGTTTTAAATTTGTACTGTTTCTATGATTAATAAAGTTCTGGCTTGAATGAAAAATAAAATTTCCAAAGGCAGCATGAGAAGACCAACGAATTCAATAAAATGAGCAAAGTACTGGAGTTAGAAAGCCAGAAGGGAGGAACATACTCAGCCTATCTCAAACTGCAAGAAATAAAAAATTCAAGCCTTGAGTTAAAATATTGAAGGATTCTACAAACTACTGAATGATGTAGGAAGCATCAAAAGAAGGTTGAAGGAATAGAGTCCCTGTACCAAATACATATATTGGTCATTGCTCAACCATTTCAGGAGGTAGCACAGGATCAAGAACTGATGGCATTGAAGGAGGGAGCCCAAGTTGCACTAAAGGCGTTAATGAAAAACAAGGGTCCAGAACCTGCCAGAATAATCAATTGAATATTTCAACAAGCTGATGCAGCATTGGAAGCTCTTGTTTAGGCCAAGAAGTTTTGCAGATGGCTAGCAGAACCACCACCCAGAAGAGATCCATATTTGTGCTCATTCCAAAGAAAGGTGACCTGGAAGAAGACAGAAAGCATTGAATAATATCATGAATATCAAACACAAGTAAAATTTTGCTGAAAATTTAACAATCAACTATAGTAATATACTAAGAGGGAGCTGCCAAAAATTCTAGCCAGATTCAGAAGAGGACATGGCACAAGGAATGTCACTGCTGGCATCAGGTGGATCTTGGCAAAAAGTAGAGAAGATCAAGAAGATGTTTACTTGTGTTTTTTTGCCTATGCAAAGGCCTTGGCTCTGTGTATAACAACAAACTATAGACAACACTGAGAAGAGTGGGAATTACAGAGCACTGATTGCGCTCACGAAAAACCGTACACACATCGAGAGACAGTCATTTGAACAGAACAAGGGGATGCTGCATGGTTTAAAATCTGGGAACATAAGCCACCAGAGTTGCATCCTTTCACTACAGTTAGTCAATCTATAGGCTAAGCAAACAAGTAGAGAAACTGGAGTAGATGACGAATATAGGATCAGGATCAGAGGAGGGCTTATTAGCTGGCTTACTAAAAGTGAGGCGGGCCTGAAGCACTTGTTGATGAAAATCAAGGACTGTAGCCCTCAGAATAGATTGCATATCAATGTATAGAAAGTAAAAATCCTCTGGGGTAAGGTCCAGGTACTATGGCAGGGGCCAGACCCAATGCAACCAACTAAAAAGGAGGGGAAAGGAAAGAGGAAAAAAAAAAAAAGACACGGGTGGTGGAGGAACAGGGCACTAACCCACCCAAGGGGAGGGTGTTGTTTACAGCTCCACAGGAGGAGGAGAGAGGGACTAAACTTCAACCCGGTGCGCTAAGACATGAATGCAACATACTGGCATGAAGCAGGGAACCAATAGAGGTCTGTGCGGCCAGCCCCAATCATGATAATGAAAATACTGACGTTGTCAAAGGTGTCATTTAATTGGAGCCACAATCGATGCTCATGGAAGCCACAGTCAAGAAATCATATGACATATTGCACTGGGCGAATTCTGTGCACAGAACTTCTTCAGAGTGTTAAAGCACAAAGGTGTCACTGAAGGATGAAGGTGAGTCTGACTCAAGCCTTGGTATTGCCTTCTATGCATGTGAAATCTGGAGAATACGACTAAAAAGGAGTTGATGTATTTGAGTCATGGTGTTGGTAAAGAATTTTGAAAGTACCATAGACTGCCAGAAGAACAAACAAATCTGTCTCTGAAAAAGTAGTCAGAATGCTCCAGGAGAGGCTGTGTTGGAAACTAACACTGAGGGAAACATGATGAGGACTAACTTATAACAGAGGGAATCTGGAAAGCTAGTATTCCACAGTAGGAAAACCACCACATTGGTAAGTTAAGGTCCAAATACATTATCCAGCTTTAAATAGCATTCCTGCAGATTCTCCAACAGCTATGCTGATTTTAAAGTGAGCACGTGGTTGGTTTTATCTCCCTGTTGTTAACTCCTCCCATTGTGTCACCTAGCCCCCCTCTCTACCTTCCGATGCAGGTATTAGGTTTCCTCACCTGTGAGCTCAGGAACCTTACTGTAGTTACCACCAACCTTATGACGTATGTAACCACTGAATATGTATGTCTGAGGCTATCTATAAATATCCCAAGTTAGTAAAGCTGCTCTCTCTTCTCCCACCTCCTATCTCCACGTGGACCACCAAGAGGGGCTGAGGTGAGCATGCTACCATAAAATGTGTGACTCCTTTCATTTTATTCTGTCTCCTATCGCCTATGACTTTACTATGATCTTTATATAGTATAACCGTACAATTGCACCTACAGACCCTTTGGTTGTTAAAGGCTGGTTTCCTCTGACAGGAGGCCAGTCCCTTGAAAAAGACATGCTCTGGGAAGTAGAGGGTCAGTGAAACAGATGATCTGCAACAAGATGGACTGACACTGTGGCTGCAGCACTGGGTCAAACGTAACAATTGTGATGGTGCAGGACTGGGCAGTGTTTGGTTGTGTTACACATAGGGTTGCTATGAGTCAGAACCAACTGAACAAAACCCACCTGTAGACCCTATAGCTAATAGTGAAAATGCTATTCTATTAATATCAGGAATACAGAAAAAATGTTTGTTCAGTGTTATACTGAACAACAATAGTGAATGTCTATTTGTGGCAGTTACATTATCTGTCAACTTGCAAAGGTGTGGAGTCTAGCCTGTCAATCATGTCATAGTCAATGAGGCCTGTGTGGGCATTGTCTTCTCCTGGGGATTCTGGGAACTCAGGTCTTCCTCCTGGAGGCTGGACAGACACACTCTCTGCTACACATTACTGTTGGCAGGCCACATGGAGCTACAGTGATGGAGCCAGAGCCCTGGAGCTGGAGGAGCCACATGGAGACCCATGCCAGCACTGAAATGCTTCAAATGCCACTGGATCCACAAGACTTTCCACCTACTGACCTATGATCTTCCTGCATTCAGCATGATTGCATGTGCTGAATGAGTCTGAAGTGGAACTTATAGACTGGTATTGGACATACGGGCTAATAATGGGCTTATGGACTTGATCTGGACTGGGCTGTTTTCTCAATATACAATTGCTCTTTTATATAAAGCTCTTTCTTATACACATATAAGTATTTATGAATTTGTTTCTCTAGTCAACCCGGACTAACATACTATTCAATATTATAAGACAAGAAATAGAAAGAACAATAATACAGATTGGAAAGCAAGAAGGAAAAATCAAAAAGTCATTATTTGCATAGGATATGATTATGTAGAAAATTCTAAAGAGTAGAAAACAATGATCGATATTAGAATAATTTAGTTTAGGGAGACTAACGGTCGACATAAAAAAATCAATTACCATTTTCAATTACATTTTAATGAACAAATGGAAATTGAAATAAAAATCAATACTATGGACAATAGCATCAGAACAAGACTACCTAGGGATAAATATAACAAAAATTTATAAGACAGATATATAATTTAAAACTTATTAATAATAATAATAATTATTGAATTTAAACTGTTAGTGGACATTTAACTCCTTTCTTTTTTTTAATGGACTGTTTTACATATTCCTTTAAGGTGTTTTGGATCTAAAATATAAGAAATAAAAAGATAAGTAAGTGAGCACTAGTGTGTGCTCTTGGAGGTTCAGAAATGAATTGAAGTGTTTTAAATGGGAAGACAAGTGACCACTATGAGATAGGCATTCAAAAAAGATGGTATTGGAAGGGACAGAAGTGTTATAAGAAACATGACTTGCCACAAAATAGTTGTGCATTAGAAGAAAAGAAGAAAAGAGAGGTATTTAACTTGGGTTGCATGTTAACCCAAGGTAAGGAGTGGAGCCATAAGCAGATTGAATAAAAGCAGAAAAAAGACTAAGATAGGTTACACGGACATGTGCTTGGAGTGTCTGGAGATACTGCAGAAGGTGAACTCTAATGGGAAGGTTTTGCTATTCAAGACTGAGTTTGTGTTTAAAGTTCTTTGAGTATCATTCACAGTGGGAGGTTGTGAAAAGGGAACCAAAGCCTGAAAGAGACTCGGTACAGAATCCGGAGAACAAGAGTATTCAAGAGATCCAGAAATAAAGATGACTTGTTCTTTCTAAAAAGATGTTGTTCTGTATATGAGATCCAGGAGAGGTCAATCTGTAGAGACAGTAAGTGGACTAGTGGTTTCTTGGGGGTACGACAGAAATGGGAAGCTAATAACGGTGAGTACAAGAATGAAGAAAATGTCCTGGGTTGTGATGATTGTACAGAGATGAATTTTTCATAGGAGAAACCGAGGAAGAGTTAGGTTCCTTCAGTGGTATATTCTCATTTAGTTTGAGACAGTGTATGTTTCTTTCGATACCGCTTCTGCACGAAGACTGATATATGAACATCAGTTAAATTAGAAGCAGCATTTGGGAAAGGTACAGACTTCTCTGACTAATAAGGGAAACCCTTCCTTAGACCAGGCAGGCTAAGCAAACGTGGGGCAGACTATGTCAGCAGAGAGAGCAAACATCACCTCACCTGAGCCATGGCTCGGAGATTTCCAAGTCTTCTTTTGGGTTCTCTCTAGAAAAGTGGCAGTTCCTAAGACGCAGACAAAAAGAAGACACAGGAGACTACTTTTGCCTTTCAGGTCCTTTACGCCTCAGTTAAAACTGCTGCCATGCTCCTTGCTTTGCCCTTTCATCATTTTGTGCATTCCACATAGACATGGGAGAACGCGCTCAATTTTCTCTTCTTTTCCCAATACCAGACGGACGCTCCCGGCGCAGCAGGAAGGATCTGGGGAAAGATCTTCTCCCTGTCAAGATGATCTTTCTCACCTAAGCAGTTCCTGCCTATCAACTACTTTCAATCTGCTTCCCACGAGAATTGTCTATCAATTTATATTACCATCGTTAATATCTGAGAACCTGTCATACCACACAGCTCTGCTAAATACTGTTGCTATAATCTTTTTTATGCTTGCCAATTTAATAGGTATATAGTTTTAATTTATATATTTCTTATATGAGGAACGATAAGCTACTTGTTTGAGAAGTACTTCTAGTTTCTTGCCTATGAAGCGTTTCTTATGCATCTTCCATTTTTCTAATGGGTTGTCTTTAAATTCCAGATTGACATTAGCTATTTGGGAAGAAATTGATCTTTTATCTATGGTATGAATTGCAAATAATGTTTAAGCTTCTCATTGGACTTTTGTGTTTTTCTGATATAAAAATACTTTAAAAAACATACTATTTTGGCCCTCTGGTTTAGTACAATTGTGTATTCACTAATCGATATTTCCTCTACTGATCAAAACTACAATTTTGACATGTACTTTTCCTTTCCTCTACTGATCAAAACTACAATTTTGACATGTACTTTTCCTTACATATTTGAATATATCTGGGCTATATACTTGGCTCCACTGATCTTTCACTTAATTGCCAAATCATCCAAGAGTCAGTTTTATAATATCTCATTCTTTTAGAACTTCTGGTTTATTTTCTCATAGGAGCTTTAGAGAGTCCAAAATTTTACTGAAATGTCAATGAAAATGCATGAAATGGTAGAGTTTTGACATTTTTCTCATGTCTGTGTCTTTCTGTCCATTTATTTAAGCTTTAATTTTTGGGTCCTTCAGAAAAACGTAAATGTTTTACATATTATACAGTTTACTACGTTGATAACTTTATATATCATAATTTTGATGTACATATAAAATGTTTTTGAGTTTTCTGATACACACTCACATGCATATATATCTCTCTCCAAATATACATATATAAAAATATATATTTATGAATCCAAATGATTTATTCATGTTTCTTCCCAACCCTCTTGGGTTCTTTAAGATCATTTTATCAGGGGCTCTTTACAGCTCTTATAACAACCCATACATCAATTGCATCAAGCATATTTGTACATATGTTGCCATCATTATTTTCTAAATATTTACTTTTTATTTGAGCCCTTGGTATCAGCTCTTTTCCCCCTCCTGCCTCCCATCCTTGTGACCCTTTGATAAATTATAAATGATTATTATTTTCATATCTTATGCCAACCACTATCTCCCTTCCCCCATGGTTTCTGCTGTTCATCCCCCTCAGGATGAGGGTGGAGGTGGTCATCAGTTCTCTCTTCCACCCTTTCTCCCCTCCCCTTACCCCTAACCTCCTGGTATCATTTGCTACTCTTCTCTTGGGCTCTTAAATTATTCTCACAGCCCTGTTTATAATAGGATGCTAAATTAGAAACAATTTTTTTCCATTTCAGCTGATGTTCCAAAGATAGTGAGCAAAACAATATTCTCAGCATCTCCCATATTAGAGTAACATCTTGTAAAGTAGCTGACTGTAATGCTACAGTTAAATGCTTGTTTTAAGAGGTTGAAAAGGCTGAGCAAAGAGAGTCTCTCCATAAGAACACAACTTTTTTTAGAACACTGCACCCAGGGGGGAGTCCTTATACCAAACAAGGTCTTTCAGACCCTGATGCCATTGAAATCAAACTAATATGAGAATCCTTAAGGGCAATTTACTTTGTGCGGACATACTGCCTATAGGATTTGAGAGGGGAAAATTGCAGAGATCTAAATGAGGACTCCATGGATGGAATCTTGTCTAAAAGGACTAGTGGGAATAACATGGCCTACCAGAGGGGATGGGCTGCTGCAAGCCCAGAGGAAGCATTTAAGAGGCAGCTGGAAAAAAAGGTGAGGCTCATGAAAAAGGAAGCATATGTGGAGAATCCCAGCAAGGGGGGTTTCTTAGAGAGGAAATATGACTTACACATTATATAATGGTACTAGTCATGTTAATAGTTCATTGTCCCTGACTTCTCTTCCCATTTCTTAGCTCCCAATCAATTCTAGCCAGACATCACCCACCTAGAGGGAAAGGAGATAAAAGGTTGGCAAATTAGAGGAGAAGCTTGTCATGTATCCTTTCACAGTGCATGCTTCCAGCAGAAAATTTTTGCTTTAAAACAAGTTTTAAATATTGATTTTTACAGTTAATAATTTAACTAAATGCTTATTTTACTAAGAGACTGACCTTGTGTTTAAATAACATATACATATAACCTCAAGAATACTGAATACTGCCCAGGAATTCATCCAGCAGAAGAAAAATGTTTATCAATTATGAGAGTGACAGTTATGGGACGCTTTTTTCCCCTTATGTACTTCCGATGGTATTTTACACACTTCAGCATCATTCATTAGTCTATATGGAGTTTCCCTATATGTAATTCTATTGTTAGCTATGTGGAGTCAGTTCTAGCTTATGGCAACCCAACACACCACGGGAAAAGGCCATTATAATCCATAGGATTTTCATGGACTAACGTCTAGAAGACACCGCCAGGCCTTTCTTCCTGGTCTTAGTCTAGAAACTCTAAAATTTGTTCAGCATTACAGCATAAACAAGCCACCACTGACAGATGAGTGTTGGCTGTGCTTGAGGTGCATCGGCTGGGAATCCTGTCAGCATTCTACCACTGCCTTCAAGCAATCTTCCAAAACACACACTGCCACTGAGTTGATTCCACTCATACCAACCCTACAGGGCAGGGTCGAACTGCCCCTATGACTTTCCCAGAATGTAACTCTTTATGGGAGTAGAAAGCCTCATTTTTCTTCTATTGGTGCAATTAGCAGCCCAATTTGTAACCCACTTATTTTCATCTTACTTCTTCCTCTCGATTACCAAAAATATCCTTAGTCCATTGTGTAACGACCAGAATCACATTGTGCAGGCACCTAAAATGGTCAATATTAAAATAATCTAAAGAATACATACCTAACTAGACAGTCATGCAACCAGTTCCCTGACCACTCCATTGCAGTCTGAGTGACCCACACGCACAGCCACCGTGGACTGTACACACAAAACACCGAAAACATGAGACATGCTCAGGACAGTATCACTCACCACACAAGTTGCAATCCACTACTCCACACAGCCCGTAATTCTACCCAAGGAATCCTAATTCCCCTTACTAGCCATCACCCTTTCCGCGGTCGCATACAGCCTCAGGCACACACCAAGTGGCCCTCATTAAAAAAATCAGACGCACAAAGGGACAATATCACTTTTTACAAACAACCGGTTCCCCGGTGTCCACGAAGTAACACGCCGAAAGACACAAACAGCCGCACAGAGCGAGCCCCCGCTGTGCGCGCCGAGGTCCCCCCGGGGGTCGGAGGGGTGGGGGAGACGTGCAGTGCGGAGAACAAGGGCAACAGTTCAAGCCTCCCGCCTCAGGCTCCGGGTCCCCTTCCCGATCTCCCCAACCGGGCTCCCGCCTTCCTTTGTGGCCCCGGTTCCTGCGCCCCTCCTGGCTCTCCCCGAGCCTGGCTCCTGCTCCCCTCCTCTGCCTTCCCCGGCCCTCGGGCCCCGACTCCCACGGCCATCCCCCGCCTCTCCCTCGAGTCCCGCCGCCACACGCCTCCGCCGCGACCGCAGCGCCCCGCCCAGTCTCACCGGCCGCCCCGGGCCAGCCGTCTGCGCCTGCGCACTGCCGCGCGGCCGGCCCTCCCAGGAGTCTCCGCGGCGCCAGCCCCGGGCCGCGCGGTCCTGGCGCCTGCGACTTCTCGAGAGGCCGTGCCTTCCAGCCTGGACTACGTTTCCCACAGTTCCCCGGGCCGCGTGTGAACTTTGACTTCCCACTCCCCTCAGAAGGCCTCCGGCTCCTAGCGGGGAAGCGGGGTCATCACAGTCAGCTTGGTGGATGTTCTCGCGGTAAAGAGACTCCACGCTCTTCGGGGCGTTGTTCGGTGTGTTAGAGGCCGAGCTCAGCCGTGTGTGTGTGTCTGTCTGAGCTCAGCCCTGTGTAGTGTGTGTGTGTGTGTGTGTTGTTCGGCGTGTTAGAGGCTGAACTCAGCCCTGTGTGT
>NW_022104553.1:34386063-34388462 GCF_000313985.2 Echinops telfairi
TGTGTGTGTGTGTGTGTGTGTGTCTGAGCTCAGTCCTGTGGTGTGTGTGTGTGTGTGTGTTGTTCGGCATGTTAGAGGCTGAACTCAGCCCTGTGTAGTGTAGTGTGTGTGTGTGTCTAGCGCCTTGGCAGGTGAGTGTCCCGGTGTGCCCCCGGTCGCTGCCGTTGATCAGCTGAGACTTGAGGTTTGTGGTCCTGAGCGCTGGAGATTGTTCCCCATGTGACTGCTCTGACGGACTGTGAGTGTGACAGAGGAGCCTTTTGTATCCCGTGATCTATCGTGGATCTTTCTGCCTTTGATGATGGGCTGAGAGGTCCTGTGGAAGAAGATCCCCCTGGCAGTACACATAGGTCAGCCTGTGAAGACTTCGGTGCCTGTGTGAACCAGAGGCCACTGCACAAAAGTGTGATCTAAGTTTCTTATTTGTTATTCCTGTTCCATCTGTGCCCTCCACCCTCCCTTCTGCCTCTAGGGCCCCACTGCCTGGTGAGGGTTGGCCGTCCAGGGACAGCCCATTTCGGGGGGCCTGTGTCCCTGGGTTTCTTTCATAGCTGCTTCCTCTGTTCTCTTGCCTCAGAGCGGCAGAGAAATGGTCATCGAAAGGAGAGTCACATGTTTGAATCGTGTAATAAAAGTTGCAAGCAAACAAAAGCACAGACTTATTTTTGAGGCGATGGTTTTAAAGTTGGACGTCCTTCTCAGACAGTGTTCAAGAAAGACAACAAGGGAAGACCCCAAGAGTAGGATCCCTGCCTCAGAGGCCCTATTTTGGAAGCTCTGTGAGGGCATCATTCCAAGAACTTTCCCTCCAGGAAACCACTGTGAACTTGGAGAAAGTTGCCAGCCCTCGGTATCAGTGACTGCCCTTCACCTCTGGGACTAAGAAGGGTGAGCAGTATGCCAGGCTCCCTTTTACTGTCCGCTGGCTGTGTATGGTACCTGGTGGGAGCTTGTGTGGCGATGAAGTACAAGCAGAATGTTCCTAAGAGGCAAAGATGGTGAGACTTTATCGTACTTTGGACATGTTGTCAGGAGAGACCAGTCCCTGGAGAATGACATCATGCATGGGAAAGTAGAAGGGCAACAGAAAAGAAACAGGCCTTCGACAAGATGGATTGACACAGTGGCTGAAGCAATGGGCTCAAACATAAGAACAATTGTGAGGATGGCGCAGAATCAAGCAGTATTTCATTCAGTTGTATTTAGGGTCACTAAGAGTAAGAACCGACTCAATGGCACCTGACAACAACATTGCCATCAGGGAGTTGCCAGCTTCCTGAAGGCAAATTTCAAGTTACTGGCTTGTTTCCAGCAGTGGTTAAGCACTCAGCTTCTAATCGAAAGGCAGGCTGCTTGAACCGACCAGCTACTCTGCAGTGGGAGAAAAAGATGTCCGCCTGTTTCCATAAAGATTATAATTGTGGTCCCCATGAGTCCTACTCATTGGCAAAGGTCTTTTGCTGTTGTGATTTAAATTTGTAATTGCTAGGAACGCTGGTGGCATAGTGGTTATGTGGTGACTTGCGATCTGAAAAGTCAACAGTTCAAAACTACCAACTGCTCTTTGGGAACAGGATTTTTCTACTCTTGTAAACAGTTACATTCTCTGAAACTCACAGGGGCAGTTCTACCCTGTCCTATATGGTCGCTGTGAGTTTGCATCATTCAATGGCTGTGAGAGAGAGAGAGAGGGGACATTTTGGACCTGACCATCTAAATTCTTGTATAAAACAAACACCCAGGGCTCAAGGGCTCAAGTAGAAAGCAAATGTTTTGAGAATGATGATGGCAAAAAATGTACAAATGTGCTTGACACAATGGATTGTGATAAGAGTTGTACGAGCCCCCAATAAAATTATTAAATTAAAAAAAGAAAAAGGGACTGTCACAAAAGATTGTCCCTGACATGTTTCTCAGGATTTCAGGACCAAATCATGCTAATCCAATCATCATAAAACTATAAAAACACTAAAGCAGAAAGAAAATGCTTTGAAAATGATGATGGCAACATATGTACAAATGTATTTGATACAATGGATGTATGGATTGTTAAAAGAGCTGTAAGAGCCCCCAATAAAATGATTTATTAATAATTAAAAAGTTAAGGGTCTTTTCTTTTTGTTCCGTTCCTCAGTAAATAATTTTTCAACTTATAAAAGCTCAGTCATCTGCTAGGAACATGAAGAACACTGAAATAATATCCTTTTAACCTAGGGACAGGGAACAACAAATGGTTCAAAACCAACGGTAGGGAGGGGATGAGAGGACTGGTAGGGAGTGACCAAGGTCAAGAAAACCGCGAGGAACTACTGAAGCCAGAATGAAGGCTGAACATGGTATTGGGACAGGAGGAAGCTGCAAAGAAATAGAGGAAAGAAGTAGGAGGCAAAGGGCATACA
>NW_022104553.1:34389515-34393384 GCF_000313985.2 Echinops telfairi
GCCGGACAGTGTAATATAAGATACAATAATAATTTATAAATTATTAAGGGTGCATGGGGGAGAGGGGAGGAGGAAGGGAAGGGGAGGGGGAAAAAAAGGAAAATTAGCGGGTTCCGGGAACCCAAGAGGCAAGCGAATTTTGGGAATGATGAGGGCAACAAATGTGCTTTACACAATTGATCTGTGTATTGTGATGAATTGTATGAGCCCCAATAAATTGATAAAAAATATCCTTTTAAGCATTCTTGTTTCTCTTTTCATAACTGGTTCTGTGACATAATATAACAGATATTTACAGAATATTTACTATATGTCAGGTCCTCTTCTAGGTAGTTAGGAAGAGGTAAAAAAAATCACACAAAAATCTCACGTTATGGATCTCAACTTGTAGTGAGAAAGAAAATAACTGAATTAAATATTAGCAGTTTTAAAACACACATACACACACATAAAGTGAAAAGAGCAAAATTATCACAGGGAAAATTAAGACAAAGACCACATGTAAATAGTTTCATATGGAGTCATGAAAACATCTTAACTCTCTTCTTCATAAAATAAAAATGAACAAACCAACCAACCACTTGTTGCCGGTCAGTTCCAACTCAAAGCAGCCCTACACATGTCAGAGTAGAACTGTGCACGATGGGATTTTAACCCTAACATGACCGCAGGACAGCTGTGCCCTACTTACCTTTTTCACCTACGTTTATTGGGAGGATGATACCTCATTTATAGTACATATTGACAAGAGGGCAGGGACGTGTAATTTCATAGTCAAATGGAAGGACGTTCTTCTGTGCCCTATTGCCGTGGTGAGAGATGGTTGTGTGGAGTGGTGCATCCCAGAGGAGAGATTTTGTGATACTTCTGTCTCTCTGGCCTTCTATATTTCCTTCTTGACCTTGTCATTGTAAACAGTTTTACACTGTGGATCTGTATAACAAGAGGACAGATGTGACCAGCTGTCCTAACGGACATGAAGGAGTTTCTTGTCGGTTGGGAAAAGTCAGGAGTCAGTGGAGTGCTAAGTGATGACTGTATCCAACAGGTTGGAGATTGTTTACGTGCAGAGAGAAGCAGAAGGCAATATAGAGAATGCACCACTAAGAAGAAAACTTGAACAATCATGGGCTGGTATACAGGATGCCTTTTTCTGTTACTACATGTTTCAAAAGTTTCACCAAATAAAATTAAGTTGCCAAAATAACGATTGTTTTCCTTGCCATATCTCACCTCTTCCATAGAGTCCAGAGGGACATGTATGTCCCACATAATAGTTCTCAAAATCCTTAGTATTTTTTAAAAACTCAAACATTCTCAATGATATGGCATGCATTTCATTAAGAGAAGACCATGTACCAGCAAAAAATACATTTAAAATTTTTTAGTTGGGTCACGAAGAGTTAAGGCTAATTATAATTATTATTTTATTTTGGAAGTAGATGTCCAGGCCTTTCTGGGATACCTCTGGGTGGGCTTAAACCAACAACATTTTGGAATCTTCCTGCTGTACACATTACACATTGAAGAAAAAGTTATTCACGCAGGTTAAAAGTAAAAGGGTGTACAAATTTTATCAGACAAGTGAACACATAAAACTTGAAATATGAATTACATCATAGCAGTAAGCATGGCAAAGAAGAACACTATAATTTGGAAAGAATACATTTCACAATAAAAATGTCATGAATGTTTTTACATCAAATATTATAGTAAAAGCTTTTCTTACCTGGCAGGGGAGATGCCATGATCATGAAGGTGGTTTTCCCAGGATGAGGCTCACCCATTGCACTGCGGGTGTGCTGACCCCTGCGATTTCCCCAAATGCGGGAAACTCAACTGCTACAAATATTATAGTAAAAGCTTTTCTAAAGTAAATATTAGAGTGCAAGCAAGAAGAGATACCCTGTTTCCCCAAAAGTAAGACATCCCCCGAAAATAAGACCTACTTACAGTTTTGTCTCTCGATGAAATATAAAGCACCCCCCGAAAAATAAGACCTCCTCGAAAATAAGGCCCCCTGAACCTATCTTAACTCTGGATTCTGGACTGTAGTGGCGGGCGCCACCATGCAGCTCACTGTTGGCCGCAGCACAGCTGGAGCAGAGAGGAAATACGAGGTCTCTTTTAATAAAACAATAAATAATAAGTGTGTACCATATTCTTCTTCATGGAAAAATAAGACATCTCCTGAAAATAAGACTAAGCGCATCTTTGGGAGTAAAAATTAATATAAGACACCGTCTTATTTTCGGGGAAACAGGGTAGGTACATGGCAACATTCAGATACATAAATTCACTTCTCAGACTAACCAGACTTAATGGACAAAATATAAAGAGGATTGTTGTTGAAGTAGAAGTAGATTGTACAAGTCAAAATAAGAAGAAACCGCTGCAAACATCCATTAATAATCAGAAGCTGTCAAAATGAAATGAATCGCTTAGAAATTGATATCCTAAGCATTAGTGAGCTGAAATGGACTGATAGTGGCTATGTTAATTGGACAGGCAAATGGTCTACTTACTATGCCGAGAATGACTTTCTAGTTTACATGGAGTCTCTTTGATCTGGAACCAACTTGATAAAGACCAACATTACTCTAAATGTCCTTGAGTCGGTTCCCTGAAATTCCCTGTTGTTAGGCGCCATTGAGTGATTCCAACTCACAGTGATCTATATCCAACAATGAAACATTGCCTGGTCCCGTGCCATTCTCACAATTGTTCCTATGTTTGAGCCCATTGTTGCAGCCACAATTTCAACCCTTCTTGAGGGCCTCTCTTTCACAGACCCTCTATTTTTACCAAGTATATGTTCTTCTTGCATACTGCATGCATACTGCATAGTTGAAAATCAGGAAAAGAGTGCATCAGGGTTGTATCCTCTCACTATACTATATCTGTATGCTAAGTAAATCACCAGGGAAACTGGATTATATGAAGAATGCAGCATCAGGATTAGAGGAAGACTTATTAACAACCTACTATATGCATATGCTACAACCTTGATTACTATAAGTGGGCAGGACTTGAAGCACTTGCTGATGAAGATCAAGGATTGAAGTCTTCAATATGGATTACAAGTCAATGTAAAGATGACCAAAATACTCAAAATGGGACCAAAGAGTTTGAAGTCTAAGGGATTTCATCTTGCTTGGACCCACAATCAATGTTCATGGAAGCAGGGTCTACAGATCAAACAGCACATTGCGTTGGGTAAATCGGCGCAATGATTCTTAAAGTGTTGAAAAGCAAGGAAGCTACTTTGAGAATTTAAGTGCACCTGACCCAAGCTATAGTATTTTTCAATTGCCTCATATGCGTGTGAAAGTTGGACATTGAATAAAGAACACGGAAGAAAATTTGATGCATTTGAATAAGGATGCTGGGGGAGGATGTTCAAAGTACCATTGACTGCCAAAAGAACAAACAAATCTCTTTGGAAGAAGGACAGCTTGAATGCACCTTAGAGGCATTCAAAGGAGAAACTTTGTCTCACATACTTTGGACATGTAATCAAGAGAGACCAGCCCCTGGAGAAGGGCATCATGCTTGGTAAAGTAGAAGAGCAGCAAAAAAGAGGAAGGCCCTTAAAAAAATGGATTGACACAGTGGCTGCATCCATGGGCTCAAACATAAGCACAATTGTGAGGATGGTACGGGATTGGGCAGGGCTTCGTTCTGTTGTACATAGAACCAGAACCAGCTCAATGGCACTTAACAACAACAGGGCCTATTCGAAGTAAGTGAGGCATCATGCTGGCCTCTAAAGAGAATCAATGGAAATAGAGGAAAGAGCTGGGAGGCAAAGGGTATTTATAGAGCTCTAGATAAAGACATGTACATATACAAATATATTATATGAGGAT
>NW_022104553.1:34395144-34396703 GCF_000313985.2 Echinops telfairi
ATGTGCTTGACACAGGATGTATGTATGGATTGTGATAAGAGCTGTATGAGCCCCTAATAAAATGATTAAAAAATAAATATATATATAAAAAAAATCCTTGCTAACTCGTGTTTTCTCCATTTATTGTGATTTACCTATTGATCCATTTGTTAGGGTTTTTGTTTTATTTATATTGAGATGTAATCCATACCAAAGGCAGTAAAGAGACTTTAATCATTATCAGTAAACGCTTCAAGTCCTTTCCACTTTCAGCAAACTAGGTTGTGTCATTTGAATTTTCCTCCACTCCTGATTTCACATTCTTCTTCATATAGTCCAGCTTCTCAGATTACTTGCTTATTATACAGATTTAATAAGCATGGTGAAAGGATATAACCCTAACATACTTTTTCCAAGTTTAACCAAGCACTGTCCCCTTGTTTTGCTACAATGATGGCCTCTTAATCTATGTACAGGTTCCACATGAGCACAATGAAATGTTCTGGAATTTCCATTCTTCACAATGTTATCTACAGTTTACTATGATTCACACCATTGACTATGTTTGCATAGGCAATAAGACACAGATTTTCCTGGACATCCGATTTGGTAAAGTAGAAGGTCAACGAGAGGAAGCCCTCAAAGAGATGGATCGACACAATGGGTGCAACAACGGGCTCCACCACAGGAATGATTTGAGGATGATGCAGAACGAGGCAGTGTTTCCTTCTGTTGTAGGTAGGATTGATATGAGTCAGAGCCCAGTCAATAACACTTTAGAACGTTTTTATTGTATATTCTCTCTTCAGTCACACTCCCTCTGACATTGATACTAATATCCCTCATTTCACACGCTCTTCTGAATCTGGCATGAATTTCTGGCAGTTCCATCTTGATGTATTCCTGGAATCCTTTTTGAATAATCTTCAGCAAAGTTTTATTAGCATGTAATAGTAATGTTTTTTTTTAATTATAATTTCTGGATGTATGTATGGATTGTGATAAGAGTTGTACGAGCCCCCAATAAAATGATTTAAAAAATTATAATTTCCACATTTCAAAGAAAAGTGGAAGAACCTTTCTTTCATATTGACATGAATACAAATTTTGTGGTATGGATGAGTGTACACTTGGAAGCAAGCATTTGGAATGATGGAACATTGCATTAATTTGTTGAAACCTCTAAATTTATTGTGCGACACTGAGAACCAGGAAAAGAGTGTATGCCAAAAAGTTCTTCATTCTCTTATTGAAGAAGCCTGCAAGGCCAGGCAGGTTTCTGGGTGGAGGGAGACCTTCACACACATGAATTAGAAATAAGTCCCAATCACATTCTCATAATTAGATCAATCCCCACAATGTCCCCTGTAATAATGTCATTTAAAAAAATTGTTTTATTAGGGGCTCATACAACCCTATCACAATCCATACATACATCAATTGTGTAAAGCACATTTGTACATTCATTGCCCTCAACATTCTCAAAACATTTCCTCTCCACTTAAGTCCCAGGCACTAGGTCCTCATTTTGCCCCCCATCGCTCCCCCCTCCCTCATGAGCCCTTGATAATTTATAAATT
>NW_022104553.1:34397533-34450391 GCF_000313985.2 Echinops telfairi
CCCACCATCAGCTTTCTTCACATTTGCTTATTCACCCGCTTTGTCTTCAGGTTGTGTCGGGAAGGTGAGCATCATAGAATGCCAATTTAATAGAAGGAAGTATTCTTGCATTGAGGGAGTACTTGAGTGGAGGCCCAATGTCCCTCTGCTACCTTAATACTAAACCTATAAATATAGGCACATAGAATAATGTCATTTTTAAGGTGCTGATTGCAAGCACCTGGTTGCTATTATATACTCTTGAAGGTTAACTGCTTGAAGGCTATCTGCCTAAAGGTCATCTGCCATCAAAAGCATCAGACCAACTAACCCTAAGTACAGCCCACTCCCTTCTGATAAACATCATAGATTGTTCCCCTGGAGAAGAACTCAGGGGCACTTAAGGTCAAGCCAGCTCAGAGACCACCAAAGTTGGGCCACCATCTTAACTCTAGGAGCCACCATCTTAACTCTAGAACCCGCCCATCTTGTTATGTATGTACTTTCCTGTCACATGTGTCTCTAGTACCTCCCCTTCCTACTGCATGTATACCCTTACCTCATCCCCCTCCTGTTACATGTATGCCTCTAGTACAACCCCTTCCTGTTACATATGTGCTTATCGGGGCTTGCATGCTGAGATTATATAAGCTTGTGAGAGAATGCATTCCTCCCCCTCTCTGGTTCCAGTCTCCATCAGAAGAGGCGAGCCCTTGATGTCTCTTTAATTTACCCCTCAGTTACACAACTGCCCCCTTGGACTCATTCAGTTGTGGGGAGGCAGGTCCCCCCAAATTTATATTTCATCAATGCCTTCAGTACAGCCAAGACTTTTTCCTCTATCAGTTCTTGATCATATGCTCCTCCTGAAATGGTTGACCATTAACCCATTCTTTTTGATACTATGACTGGATAGTCTTTCCATCTTCTTTTGATGTTTCTTATATCATTCAGTATTTCCCCCAGAGAACCTTGCAATATTATAGCCCTACATTTCAATCTTTCTTCAGTTCTTTCCGCTTGAGAGGTGCCAAGTATGTTATTCCCTTTTAGTCTTCTAACTACACATCTCTGCACATTTCATTAGAATACTTTGTCTACTCAAGCTACCCCTACAATGTTTCTGGTCATCTCTTTTACTGCATTTCTTCTGTTCACTACATTCTACATTCAGAAGCAAAATTCAGAGTGGCTTGTCATTCATTTTGATCTTGGCTCTCTTTCTTTCTTTCTCAAATGACCTTGTGCTTTCTTCATATATGATGTCCCTAAATGTCATCTCACAACTTGTCTGGTCTTCAGACATTATTGTTCAGTGCATTCAATCTATTCTTGAAATGGTTTCTAAGTCTACTCAAGTCCATGTTTTGACTATCATGGAGTCATTTCCATTTTTTGTAGCTTGAACTTGCCTGGGGGAAACGGATGTCTGTCCCATGTAGGAACAAAACAACTCACTGCCATGGAGTGGATTCTGACTCATAGGGGCCCTACATATGGTTTCCACAGCATTGTAAATCATTAAGGGACCTGACAGCCTCATCTGCCTCCCATAGAGAAGCTAGTGGGTTTGAACTGCTGATTGTTTGGTTAGTAGTGCAACATTTATCTAAGAAGGGCTGAGATAGTTTATTGTGCCAGCCTGGCCGATAAACACAAGTGGGATTAACTGAAGGGTGGAGAGATAAATGGCTTGGTGAACCTCACCTTTCTTGTTTCTCGCTCTTTGATCATCGGACCAGTATGCAGCTGCCTTGCTTGTTCTGTGCCTCAATTTACAGGCTACACTACCTGTGGGATGCCTAGTCTGTGAATTGTGTCGCTATAAGTTGAGGTCCCTTTAAGACATCTCTGGAGCTGGGGACTGGCGGTTGGTGACCTGGCTGACAGTTGGTGACCTGCTTTGTGATTGGCTGCTGTGCTGAGATAGCCTAGATTGCACTATATATAGAGGAAGACCTAGCAGTAGACTAGACTTGAAGGACTGCTAGTGTCTCATAACTCTCTCTCAACGGGAGTGAGTTGCACTGAGCCATTTGTACTTCATAATTTAACTGTTCATTTCTTGTATTATATATCTATTTGTATATAATTTAACAGTTCATTTCTTGTGTTATATATCTAATTATCTTTATAAATAAATATATTAAATTATCAGCAATTTGGTTTTATCTCTCTAGATAACCCTGTCTAACACAAGGGCAATTTAGAAATTAGAATTCAGAAATGAGGGAGATGACAGCCTGAAGTGGCTGGTATATAGGCATTCATGGGTATCCTTTTTCTCAGAAGGAGAAAGGGGAGAGGCAATGGAGACTCCTACTGAAACAGTTTCCTCTCTTTTCTGATGAGTCCAGGAAAGGTGAAGGCAGGGGAAGATGCGGATAGGATTATATTATCCAGCTGTGAGTGATTCTTAAGGTTAATTGTGATTATTATAACCAATTGTAAAAGATGTCACTGTGAAAGAACAGGGGAAGTTAATCCTTCATGTATGAAAGGGACAATGACTAGAACAGCCTGGGGGGTGTGTGTGTGTGACCTATGGTGTAGTGACATGTTAAGGCTCTTCTAGGAATAGTCTTTGTAACTCCCACCAAATGGCGAGGTAAGATCATGCAGATTTGTTGTACTGTATTTCATTTTTTCCTAATGGGGTCTTGGAAAGAAAAAGGTGTGTGTGGGGGGGAATGTTGATAGGATTATATGATTCAGTTGTGAGTGATTGGTAGCAGGTGCAATTGTGATTGTAAAAATGTTGAACTCTAGAAACAGAGGAAAGACCTAGTAAGCAAAGCTATGAATAGAGGTATAAACATAGGTGTGTACATATGTAAATATATTAATTCATAAAAATAGAGGTATTGGTCTATGTACATATATTTATATGGCAATACATTGAGGTAGTGGACGGACTTTGGGCCTCTGCTCAAGCCCTCCCTCAACACAAGAACACTTTGTTCTAACAACCTAACATTCTGTGATGTTCACCCTCCTGGCATGATTGCTGAAGACAAAATGGGTGTACTAGCAAATGTGGTGAAGAAAGCTGATAGTGCCTGGCTATCAAAAGATACCGCTTCTGGGATCTTGAAGGCTTGAAGTTAAGCGAGCAGACATCTAGCACAGAAGCAACAAAGCCCACATGGAAGAAGCACACCAGCCTATGCAATCATGAGGTGTTGATGGGATTGGGTAACAGGCATCAGAAGACCTAAAATAAACAAACATATTGTTGATAACAAGGGGGTTCAGTGTAGCGTCCCGGCCTGCGGGATGCACGAGCAAGGCCCTGCAGGGAAAGAAGAACCTGGATGGAAAGAAGACACGGGGACGTGGAGCAAGACAAAACTCTGATCAAACTCATTTATTTGGGCAAAGCTGGGGTATAAAAAAGGGGAACTGGGAGGTGCATATTTTAATAAGGTGTGCGACACAACATCCAATCCAACATGTACATTAATGAAGCATAAGAACGTTAACCAATCAGCTGTAGGTAAAAGGGCACGCGCTAGTTCTCAAAGACGTCCTGCATGCAGATTAAGGCCCATCAGGTGTAAAGCAAAGTCCATCTTAGTCCAATGAGCGCCTGGCATTATTAACCAATGGGTGAAAAGGTCAACTTTACAACCGCCCGTGCTACAGAGCACGTAGCTAGGAACGCGGAGGCAGGAATTTAGGCAGGCCCAGTTCCCCACAGATTTAGCAAATGAAAGACAACACTTAACACCCAGGAAGCAGCCAAGTTCGGCTCTGTGGCTGAGGCTAAGGCCTTAATGGCCACCGGCTCCCAACAGTTCAGAGCAGAGATCCAAAACCCACCTGCAGACAATGGGACATCACCTTACAGGAGGGTCACAAGGAAAGGATGGGTCAACCAGGGTGCAGTATAACATCAATGAAACACACAATATTCCTCTGGTTCCTTGAGGCTTCCTCACCCCCCACTATCATGACCCCAGTCCTGTCTTTCACTGCAGACTAGCTGGAGCTTGTGCACAGGTACAGATAAGAGCTCAAGACACATGGAATCCAGGTCAGATAAACCCCTCAGGAACAGAAATGGGAGTAGTGATACCAGAAGGGTAGGGGAAAAGTGGGAAGGAGAGGGGAGATAGGGGGAACAGATCGCAATGACACATAACCACACCCCCACCACACGCCGGGAACAAATAACAGAAACTGTGGGGGGAACGGAGACAGTGGTCAGTGTAAGATATAAAAATAATAATAATTTATAATATATCAAGGGGTTATGAGGGTGGGAGGGGGAAAAGGAGCTGATACCAAGGGCACAAATAGAAAACAAATGTTTAGAAAATAATGATGGCAACATATGTACAAACATGCTTGATACAATTGATGTATGGATTGTTATAAGAGCTGTAAGAGCCCTCAATAAAATGATTTTAAAAAAAAATGTGGAACTCCAAATGTCATTTTGGCCATCGCACTGAGTATAAAAGGAACCATTTTAGAAGCAGGAATGGGAAGATCTGACAGCCATCGAGAGAGAAGCATCAGGAGTGGATTACACCCGGCATCCCCTTAGATTCCTGCACACTGAGCCTCCTTGATCCAGGAGATCGAGAGCTGTAACGCCAGAGGAGTGACAGGAGGAGCCGAGGAAGAGCAGAACCAAGAATGAAGAACCAGAGCACAAGACAAAGTTGAACATCCCAGCCCATTGAGCAAACAAAGATGAATGTTTCTGTATGAGGCTGGCTTATGAAGTGGGGTGCCTCTGGGCACTAAATGCAGGGAGCTGGGTTTGCCAACCCATGGAACTTGAGCTAAATGTCTTGGGGTTGAGGCTTACAGCAGAGTGGTAAGCACCTTTGGGCATTTATCGGCAGACCTGAAACGTTGTTTAACATGCCCTAATAAATAACAACCCTGATCATTTCTCACTGACATGACAACTTGTTAGCTTCCTTTTTTTTTTTTTTAGCTTTTTATGGTTAGCTTCCTTAATAAACCCTTTAATCATGAATTTTGTGTTTCTGTATAGTCATTGCAATGGATATTAGACCATGGAAGCAAATTCTCAAACATGAATTAAGTCTGCTTATCCAATTGCATAAATGCTGGAGTTGTTTTCGGTTGAGCATGGAATTTTAGCTTGGTAAGAAGGGAAGAAGAAGAAAGGGCGTAAATGTCAATGTGAAGATGATTAAAGACAGTGATATTTGAAATGGATTTTTGGAAATATTATAATTTGTTACGAGTAATAATATCTAATAACCTGGGAAGTAAGTGAAGTGGAGTGAAAGACATTTATTGAAGTAGAAGAGGACAGAGAAGTGAGAGGTTAGGATTAGAAGAAAAGACACCACTGTCAAGGTGATTATGATTCATAATGGCAGGGTAGAACTGCTTCATAAGGTTCTCAAGACTATAAATCTTTAAGGAGGTAGAAATAGCCACATCTTTCTTCCATAGAGCAGAGCAACTAGTGGGTTTAGACAATGATGTTTTAGTTAGCAGCCCAGTGCATAACTGTGGTGCAGCCAGGGCTCTATTACAGAGAAGAGACATGTGATTATTTGAAATCACTAATTTAATTTCTCCCAATTTAAGATCATGGAAAGTGTTCAGGGATGGGTGGATGATACAAATAAGATCACCCAGGTATAATGGCAAAATCCCTAAGCTGGAAAAGACCTGAAAGACTCGGTTCACCCTAGAAAGCCAACCTTAAAAGAATGCTTAAATCTTTAAGTTGTAAAATAAAATGTATGTCAACAGTTCAAAATAAAAAAGATGTTCCAGTTCCTATTGCTGCACAAGAAACCACCCCAAAATTTAGAATATCAAAACAATAATCATCATTGTGAAGTGTGTCAGTCTGCAATCTGTGTTGGGCCCCAATGCCGGCTCACCCCTCCCAGGTAACTGCACAGATGGACTGACTGAGAGTGGTGGCTCCACTTTTAAGTTGGTTCTCACACAGGGGTGGCAAGTTGTTGCTAGCTACGGGTTAGGAGCTAAGCCAGCGCCTGGTTCCTTTCCATGTGAACTCTTGCTTGGGGTTCTTAGGAACATGGCAGTTAGGTCGAATCACTGCATTCCAAGAGAGTATGAGCATTTTTATGATCTAACCTCAGACTCACAATCAATTCTACCATATTCTATAGGTAGAGTAAGTCACAAATGTGCTTTAAGGGAAGGGGGATGTATTAGTCTAGGTACTTTAGAGAAACAAATCCACAGCAACTCATGGTCAAAAGAGTTTTATGTAAAGAAAGTGTGCATCACGAAAACATCCCAACCCAATGCTGCCCGAGCCCACAAGCCCAACATTAACCCATTAACCCAACACCAGTCCACAAAGTCCTCCACCTCACAAAACAGAGGCAATGATGCCGACTGCAGGAGGAAAGCTGAGTCAGTGAAAGAATAAGCATCTCAGCACTAGCAGGGGTCTCCACACGGCTGCTCCAGCACCCAGGGCTGCATAGGGATAGGTCCATGTGGCTTCTCCTCAGGGATGTCTTGTAGGAAGTCAATCTTGCAAGCTGAAGCAGGGAACTGCTAAGGCAGCTGCACCCTGGTGTGACCATCACAAAGCAAGAGACCAGAGAACTAGAAAGGCGAGGCTCACCACCCATTTATCCCTCCACCTTTCAATTAGCCCCACACCTGATTATCGGCCAGGTTGGCACAATTAACTAACTCAGTAAGCATTACTCCAATTTTGATGCTGTGTTCTTCATATCGTCCAGTTTCTAGGATTTGTTGAGCATTCAGGTTGAACAAGTGTGGTGAAAAGATTCAATTCGGAAGCACACCTTTCTACCCCCCTCCCCATGTTTGAAATGAATTTGTATGTCACTAAAGACATAAAATCCACTTCAGTTTTACTTTTCCTCCTTTTTTTGTCCACTCAGATAAATAGTTAGATCTGAGGAATATGAAATCTAGAGGGTCTTCCCAGGGCCCTCCTCCCCAAGGAGCAATTCCCCCCCATTATACCCACCATTTTTTTTGTCCCTTCCCAAATCCAACCCTCCTGTGGGAAACTAACACTGAGGGAAATATGACCAGGACTATATTCCCTAACTTAGAGAGAATCTGGAAAGCTAAATTAGAGAAAAAGTCTAAGTACATGATCCTGTTTTAAATATCATTCCTACAGATTCTCCCCTAACAGCTATGCTGTCTTAAAGTGAACACGTGGTGGATTCTGTCTCCCTACAGAAGCAGACATTCTTTGATTATCTCCTCCCACAGCACCCATCCCCCCTTGTGCCTTCCCCCAATGCAGGTATTGGGTTTCCTTACCTGTGAGCTCAGGAACTTTACTGTAATTACCACCCACCTTGTGATGTATGTAACTCTTGAATATGCATGACTAATGGATATCTATAAAAGCCCTCAAACAGTTAAGACTCTCCTCCTCCCACTCTCTGGCTGTTGAGATCATGGCCGTCCAAGAGGTGAGCATGTTACCATAAATGTATCTGACTCCTTTATTTTTTCTCTCCTACTTCTCTTATCCTCTATGGCTTTACTATGATCTTTATATATTATCGCCATACAATTGCACCTATGAACCCTTGATATTGTCAGAGGCTGACATATCTGACCCCCCCCCCCCCTTTCCTTATTCCCTGGCTTCTGCATAGTCATCAAAATCTTGTCTTCTTGTTTTTCCTTATAACAATGGTGATATTAAGTATCTTTGTAAGACTGGGTTTGGTAAGCATAATCTCTAGTTTTGTCTATATCGTGTGGGGTTTTAAGAGTTATCATTGTTTTTTATTGATGCATAAAATTGCATAGTATAAACATACCTGAGCTTATTTATCCATTCCTCTATAACTGAAGTTTTTAGTTTCTGTTTTTGCTCTTGTGGAAATTGCTTCAATGAACATTGGTGTACATATGTCTGTTTACATTATATTCTTAAATTCTTCAGGGTATGTACCTAGCAGAGAGATTGCTGAATCATAAAGTACTTGGATTTGCATTTAAGGAAGTACCATACTGATTTCCATAATGGTTGTACAATTTTGCAGGCTCACCAGCAATGTAAAAGCATTCCTATCTTGCCACATCCTCTCCAGCCTTTGTTATTTTTGTTTTATTGAATTTTGACAAAAGTGTTGGTGAGAGGTGATATCTCATTGTTGTTTTAATTTGTATTTCTCTTATTGCTAATGATTTCAAATACTTATTTATATGGTTATTGGCCTCCTGTATGTCATCTTTGGTAAACTGACTATTCATGTCTTGTGCTTAGTTTTTGATTATATATGTATTTTTTTAAAAGAAAAAGCTATAGTTTTCTATAGATTTTGGAGATTAGCTTTTTCTGATGTATTATGACTGAATGTTGTTTGTCCCCAATCTGTGGGTTCTCTGTTGACTATTTTTTCCCCTGTTGACTCTTTTAATGAAGTCTTTTGTTATGTATACATGTAGTTTTTGTAGATCCTAGTTCTTTTGTCTTTTGTAATGTGGGTATTTTTTCATTATGTTAAGTAGTATGTTCATGCCTTGTATTAGGGTCCTTTAATTTGTCCCTATTTTTTCATTCCTAGTCTTAATTATGCAAGGCAGTGACAGATTAGGTCCTTGGGAAAAAGACATCATTCTTGGTAGCGAGTCCATGAGAGAAAGGAAGACCCTCAATGAGACGGACTGACACAGTGGCTGCAACAAGGAGTCAGATAACAATGAGTCCAAGGATGATACAGGACCTGGCAGTATTTATTTATGTTGGAAATAGGGGCGCTATGAGTTGGAAGCCACTTAACGGAACCGAAAACAATCACAGCTATCAATGAAGAGGTAAAGTTTTAAAATAGTGGAGGAAGTAGAATTATGTTCCCTCACATATCCCACCAGGTTTTATGAAGTGTATCAGAGAAATCGAAATCAATATATAATCAGAAAAAAGTGGTTTTCCATGAGCGTCTTTTCTAGTATTAACTTTACATTATTATGAAATGTCCTTGGCCACGGAAGAGGCCCTTTACTGCTCTATACATAATGCATTTGTCTCGGTTTCTTTAGGTTTCTATATTATTTGGCAAATGTTTTTAATTCTCATAACTCATTCAGACTTCAAATTTTCCCTCCTCATTGTAGGCAACTTTTAATGCTTTTTAATTTTTATCATTTGAGTTGTGTTATTAAAATTTTTATTTTGTATGTGTTCGCTTTAATTTTATTTTATAAACTTTCATACATTTTACATCTTTATTGATATATAATTTACATACAGTCCACTCATTTAAAGTATATGATTCAGTTGCTTTTAATATATTTTTATGTACTTTTAATAGTATTTTTCTATAGCAGATTAATATGGGCTCAGGTATACGGTATGTACAATCATTTATTTGGAATATTGTGTTAGTTTCTAACCTAATTAGGAAAAACAAGAAACACTGCAGAGAATGGATAAAATACATACTTATGATTCCACCTCTGTCAAAATACAGCATGAAGAGAGCTGGATGGAAATGATGCAATGTCTAATTCATGGCAAGTACCAGGCATGAAAACACAATCCAGTATCTGGTCATTTCCTAATAAAAATATACAATCTATATCAGATAATTTATACACTTCTTGAAAAAGGGTTTCTGGTGCTTTAATGGCTCATTTCTGGCCATGTGACATCAACTGACCATACATCCTGAACTTCCGACTAGGAGCTAGGTCTTGTGAAAGGCAGGCACCAAGTTACCAGGCCAGACAAGCTCAATAGCAATCCTAGAAAGAAGAAAATGGCACAGAAAGGACTTGAGGGTACATGCAAGCCCCATGGGCCTATCATCAATCACAGTCTCATCAGTGCCATTTAACCAGTTGAGAGAAGAAGGGGGAAAATGAGCTCACTTTACATTTGCTTAGGTCTGGATGTGAAAGCAGCAGTGGGGGTGGCTTTGAAAGAAATTGGCAAAGGGAAATTTTCTCTGTGGGAGTAACTTGAGGAATTGTGTTTAGTTCTCTGTTTTTGTGTAGAAGAAATATCCCCACCGTAAAATAATCACATTCTTCTATAGGGGTAAATGGCCTAGTCAGAGGCCTGACAGAAGAAAGGTTAGAAGGTCATTGGATCCGTCAGATTTCAACCACAGAAAACCATTAAGAGATAACCGAGACCAAACCATTGCCTCCGAGTCAATGTTGAGTCATGGGAACCCTGAAGGGTGGAGTAGAACTGCTCCACAGGGTTTGCAAGGCTGTCATCTTTGCAGAGGCAACTGCCATGCCTTTCTCTCATCAAGTGGCTGGTAAGTTTGTTTGCTGACCTTTTGACCATTGAACCACCAGGGCTCCTTTACAGCAGATATATCAGTGGGGTTCAAAAATATCTGAGGAAAAATCCCATTATCTTTCAATTCCATTTTTTCCACAAGCTTTAAAAAGCCCTCTCATAACTATTTATTGCAATAAGTTGGCATATACAGTGAACCCTCGTTTATCGCGGTTAATCGGTTCTAGACCCTACCGTGATAAATGAAATTCCGCGAAGTAGGATTCCTTATTTGTAAATAAAATATTTTCGTAGTTAGAGCATAGAGGACATGAAAAAAACCCTTTAGTCACCATTACACTCATATTACCCAATTTATTAAACAAAAAAGGGAAAATGCAGTAAAACATTTTGGACGTTACAATTATCATTTATTATTTATTATATTATGAAGTACAATGGATGGAGCGAATGGAAGACTCATTCAAGTCGAAATGGCATGCAACCTCCACGATTTTCTTGCCATCTTTGATCATATCCAAAAGTTTTACCTTTTCCTGGATGGTGAGCATCTTCCTCTAGCGCTTTTTTTTAATTGTCAGAAGGCTTAGAAGAAGCAGCTCATTTAGGAGCCATCATAGGGCTTAGATAAAATTTCTTAAAAATCGCAAACAATTACAGTACACTGTACAAAAGCAAAAATGCATCTGATACGTAGCTCCGATACGTAGCGATGCAGACAGAAGCGTGTACAGTATGAGCCAATCAGTGGCAGTAATGACAGAGCATGCGCTGTTACGCAAAAACCGCGATAGAGTGAAGCCGCGGAAGTCGAAGCGCGAAGTGGCGAGGGTTCACTGTATAGTCTTGAGGTTGGTTAGGTGAGACAGAATCTGTAGAGCAGGCCATCAGGAGGGCAGGCATGAACAGAAGTTGCTACCCACAGCTGGAATTTCTTATTCAGAGGCCTCTCTTATGGGCTTTCAGTTTACTGAATCAGGCCCACCCAGATTATCTAGCACAACCTTCCTTAAAGTCAGCTGATTATATTTATTAACCACATGAACAATATAATTTAATATCAATACATCGCTTAGTCTTTGATTGCCTAGCTGGAATGATTCATATAGTCAAATTGGCATATAAAACTCTCATAATCAGAGCCATGGAGGTATGGCATCGATGCACATTGATGCACAAGAAAGTGGGCATGAAGAGTGAAGACTTGTGTATCAAACATTAATGTCTATTAACCAGAAGAGTCATTAAACATCGAAGTGGGCAAAATGATTTAATTTATTATTAGAAAGTTTTGTCACCTGGTACACCACAGCAGCCATATGAACACATGGATACACTTGCCATAGTCCCAGAGATGGAGGATATGTGTGGCATCAGTATCATGGGAATCACTTACCAAAAGCCATCAATTGCAATGTTTCAACAAGCTGGTGACGCACTGGAAGAACTCACTTCATCTATGCCAGGAAATGTGGAAGACAGCTACTTGGCCAAATGACTAGAATAGATCCATATTTGTACCTATTCCAAAGAAAGGGAACCCAACAGAATGCTCAAGTTATAAAACACTATCATTAATATCATATGCGAGCAAAATTTTGTTGCTCATCTAACAGGGAGATTCCAGAGGTTCAGGGTGAATTCAGAAGAGGACGTGGAACAAGGGATATCATTGGTGGTGTCACATGGATCTTAACTGAAAGTAGAGAATACCAGAAAGATGTTTACTTGTGTTTTATTAATTAGGTCATGGCATTTGTGTGGGTCATAAACTATGGATATCCTTGTGAAGAATGAAAATTCCAGAACATTTCACAGTGGTCATGCAAATAGAACAAGGGCATACTGCCTGGTTTAATATCAGGAAAAAAATGTGTCACAGGGTTGTATTCTCTCAGCATACTTATCCAATCTGAATGCTGAGCAAATCAACAGAGAAGTTGAATTATAGGAAGAAGAATTATATGAATTATATGAGGCATCAGGATTGGATGAGGATGACAGCCTTTATTGCTGAAAGTGAAGAGGACTTGAAGCACTTGCTGATGAAGATCAAGGATGGATTACAACTCAATGTAAAGACCACTAAAATTCTCATCACTGGACCAGTAAGTAACATCATTATAAAGAGTGAAGAGATTGAAGTTGTCAAGTATTTTGTCTTGCTTGGATCCACAATCCATGTTTATAGAAGCAGCAGTCAAGAGATCAAGTGACATTGCATTGAGTAAATCTGCTGTCAGCAAGGATGGTACTTTGAGGACTAAGGTGCACCTGACCCAAGCCATAGTATTTTCAATTGCCTCATACGCATGTGAAAGTTGGACATTGAGTAAGGAAGACAAAAGAAGAATTGATGGCATTTGAATTATGGTGCTGGTGAAGAATGTACAAAGTACCATGGACTGCCAAAAGAATAAACAAATCTGTCTTGGAAGAAGTACAGCCAGAATGATCCTTAGAGGCAAGAATGGCAAGACTTCATCTCACATACTTTGGGTATGTTATCAGGAAAGATCAGTCCCTGGAGAAGGATATCATAAATAGTAAAGTAGAGGGGCAGTGAAGAGGAAGGCCCTTACAAGATGGATTGACAGAAGGTGTAACAATGGGCTCAAATATAAGAACAAATTGTGAGAATGGCACATGGCAGTGTTTCATTGTTATACATAGGGTCTCTATGAATATTTATTGTGGATACATTGTGGAATATTTATTTATTGTGGAATCAACTTGATGGTATCTAACAACAAAAAAGGCATTCTCTAGCTAAAGCTACCTCTAAATGCTCAATCTACTGTCAAGAGAGACAAAACCTGAAACTTCAGAACACACTAGTTCTGAAAACAATTGGCCACTTGATGTCAACTAACCATATGAGTTTCTTCTATTTTGCAAGAGCCAGCTGCTTTGTATCATAAGATCCAATATCCATTTTTGAATATGGGTCTGCCTTTATCCTCATAAGTCCCCAGTGTACTTACAGCATGCATACTCTAAAGCTATGTTATTTCACACAACATACTTACAGCATGCATACTCTAAAGCTATGTTATTTCACACAACATAACCTTTTACTAGAAAACTCACAATACTGCAAAAATGATGGTGGAATAAGTCCGTAACAATGAGATACAGTGATTATATATCATGCCATCTAGAAGGGTCTCAGCTGAATAAGCATTAGGATGACCTTCTGAAAGTATAGCCAGTGTGAAGAGGCAGAGGCCACATTCTACTCAAGTTATGAGGAACTGTACTTAATGATCATCTGTGTTGTTCTTACATCTTATTGTTAATATGTACTACCATATATACTCAACTATAAGCTGACCCGAATATCAGGTGAGTCACCTAATTTTAACACAAAAGCAGCATTAAAAATGTGCTAAAAAAAGGCTTATACATGCACATACACTGTGTATATAGTTTTTCAGTACATGACTGGATGATGCAGTACATGATTGGAGGAAGTTGCAAGAAAATACATGTAGGGATATGGGGAAAATTGCTGAGTTATGTGACACTGCACCAAGTATTTGACATGATGAAATAGACCACAGAAAAAAAACCATCCTTATGGCAAAAACTCTGAATTTAAAACTTCATATTGCTGATGGAGAACAGGCATAGATCAAGAGGAAGAAAAACCAACAAATCAGGTCTTAATAGATTTTGAAAAGGAGAGACATGCTGATGAAATAAATGAAGACAAGGTAGGATATATGCTGTCTTTTTTTTTTTTACAATGAAAAGATCAGCTTGATTTTTTTCCCCCTAAACTAAATTAGGGGCTTCAGTTGCTTGAAAACATGGACCCACCACCACCACCACCACAAAAAAAAAAAAAAAAAAAGAAATCATGGACCCCAACACTGGTTTCTTTGCTTGCGTTCAACAGGAAGATTTGGGAAGCAGTGAGATGGTACCAGTAAAGAACAAAGGGGGCACTCTAGAGAACATTTCAATGTTTTTTTCACTAGAAATTCCATCTCCACCCACATGGATGATCCAGATTATTCATAATCTTTAATGGGTTACTGTGAATCAGAATTGACTGGATGGCAGTGAATTTGGTTTGGGTTTGGTTCAAGAGTGTAGTTACTACCATTACTAACAAAATGCCATTATTGTCCAACTCATCATCAGTGATTTTGGTGTACATTTTATGTATTAAAGTATGTATGTAGGCAACTGAGTAACACATACCAGAGGGACTCCACAGAAATCAGCCCAGGAGAGTTACTAAGAGGGAAATTGAACACTGCTGGATAGCAGGAGCATCATAAAGAAGTAGGCACAGATCCACAAGGTTTTAAGGGGCTGGAGGCTTTTGGCTTACTGCAGTGGAGGCTAACTTGGGTTTGACTTAAGCCCTGTCACTGTCTCGGCCAGAGCCGGGACCATTTGGAGCCAGCGCAGGGGCTTTATCTAAACACAGACACAGCTTGCCGCCACCTCGGGGCAGGTATTAAACCCTTCCAGCCTCACGGGCATGGATCAGGGCTCAGTTATAGATTTACTTTTGTTTCCCTCTCTTCTATCTATGCCCCCACCCCCAGACTCAGTGGGCTTAGTTATTTATTTTCCCCCTCTTTGTCCCTCCCCTGTTCTCTCATACATCACTGCCGACCTCCAGACCACTATCCTTAGCCTAGGGCATTTACCCCTGCCTCCCACCCCAATAGGTGAGCTCTACCCTGTGCAGTGTAGCCCAAGGATGGGAAAAGTCCGCCCAACATCCACCAGGGGATATTCTGCCCAACTTCTTCTCTGGGAATTCCTGCCTGTGTAACTTGGGGAGTTCCTATTTTTCCTCTGTGGGCCCATGTGACTGAGGGAACTTCCTGCCATCTACCTTAGTGCCTCACATGGCCTAAGGCAGCTCAGAGAACATTCACTAACATTCCAAGCTGCTGCAGGAACCTCTGCTCAACCTTGGCAGTGATCTACCTGGCCAGGGTAATTCTGCCACCATTCAGTGTTCTACACCAAAGCAGGCAACCCACCAGCCTTCTGGAGCACTCCCCTTGAGAGTGAAGCCACAGAAGGATAAAGCTGTAGGCTAATTCTATAGGGAAATTGCTGTAGGCAGTTCAGAGAAGAATTGCTAAGAGTCTCCCAGAGAGAGCCAATGCTATTCGGTGCCCTGGAAAATGGCAGCTGGGTCCTCTAAAACAACGCAACGCAAACAGCAATCAGTTACAATAACCTCAACAAAAAAACAGGAGAAACAAAAGGCAATGGCAGAAGATGTCCTGAACTTAACAATGTGCATAGAAGCAGACATTGATCTACCACATAAAGAAAATTTCAGAATGCTGCTTGGAGCCATACAGGAATAGAGGGAAACAATACAGGAAAAGGGTGAAATGATAGAGAAGATAAAGGCCATACACCAAAGGGAAATACAGGAGCTTGGGGAGTAGATAACAAAAACCAGTAGCAGACTCACAAACCTTGAGAGTCAGAGGAAGCAGAGAACTGCACCAGTAACTTAGCAGACTTTAACAAACACGAACAAAAATCAAATAAGCTCATCAGAGAAGCTGAAGAAAACCTAAGAGCTATGTCTGATGCTATGAATAGGGACAACATCAGAATAATTGGATTACTGGAGGCAGACACAACGAAGAAGTCATCTGCAACAATAGCGAGAGAATTCTTTGAGGAAAATTTCCCTAGCTTAATGAATGAAAACCAGGCAACCATTCAGGAGGCTGAAAGAACACCACCAGCTAGACTGAATCCCAAGAAGAAGTCACCAAGGTACGCAATAGTTAAACTATCCAACTTTGATGAAAAGGAGAAAATCATGAGAACAGCTAGGGAAAAACAAGCAATCACATATAAAGGTTCCCAAATAAGAATATGCTCAGACCTATCAGCAGAAACTATGAAGAAGAGGAGAGAGTGGAATAACATATTCCAAAAATTAAAGGAAAATAACACCAACCCAAGAATACTCTGTACAGCCACATCATCTTTCAAGATAGATGGAGAAGTAAGAGTCTTCCCAGACAAGGAAAAACTCAAAGAATATGTTAGAAGACACCCAGCCCTACAAAAGACCCTTGTCGACCCAGTATGGGCAGAAGAACAAAATTCACCAAGCATAAATAAGAGACAGCCACACAGAACAACCTTACCCAGAGGGCAACAAAGAGAAAACAGACCCCAAGATAACATTGGCTTAAGGATGGAAAGGAGTCAAGAATGACACATGCACAACACACTAATAAGAAAAGAAGGTAGGAAAACACCCAACACAACAGGTACAAGATGACATCACAGAGTCCACAGATGGAGATAATAATCCTGAATATCAATGGACTGAACTCAGGCATTAAAAGACTGAGGCCACCAGCCTGGCTTAGAAAATACAACCCATCAATCTGCTGCCTACAGGAGACACAGCTCAAGGCTACAGACAAAACTAGGCTGAGAATCAAAGGCTGGAGAAAGGCATACCAAGCAAACAGCAATTCAAAAAAAAAAAAAAAGGTTGCAATCCTAATATCGGATAAAATTGACTGGAAAGTGAAACCATAAAAAGAGATAAGGAGGGACACGGTAGACAAAGAACCACTAGACATTGTAAACATATATTCCCTGAATGAGAGACCTGCTGAATACGTCAACCAAACACTCTAAAAGATGAAAAAAGAAATCACAGCCTAAACAATTATAGTAGGTGACTTTAATACACCGCTCTCTGAGAAAGATAGATCAGAGGGAAAGATACAAGGCGTCTAGAGATCTAATCACTACAATTAGACAATTTGACGTGATAGATATTTACAGAGCTTTTCATCTAAATACAAACAAAATCACATTCTTTTCAAGTCCGCATGGTACATATTTGAAGACAGACCACATGCTGGGGCATAAGGCAAATCTACATAAATTTAAGCACATTGATATCATATAGACCTCTCTCTGACCACTGTGCCATAAGGCTGAAAATCAACAAAAGGAAGATGAAGAAACCAAGAGCAAACAATTGGAAATGAATAACTCTCTATTTCAAAAGGAGTGTATACTGGCACAGATCAGAGATGAAGTGAGGAAATTTCTAGAAACCAATGAGAATGAGAACACATACCAAAACTTATGTGACACAGCAAAGGCAGTAATCAGAGGAAGTTTCATTGCAATACATGCACACCTGAGAAAGGAAGAGTGACTCATGATTGATATGCTGGCACAAAATTTATAACAACTAGAGCAGAGTCAACAGGATAATCCTACTAATAGAAAAAGAAAAGAAATAATAAAAACTAGGGCTGAGATTCAGGAGAGGGAAAATAAGAAAAGTATGGAAAAAATGCTGCTAAAAGTTGGTTCTTTGAAAGGATAAACAGAATTGACAGACCACTGGAAAACCTAACCAAAGAAAGGAGGGAACAAGTTTCAAAAGCAAGAATGAGAAATGAAAGAGGGGACAGTACAACAGACCTTAATGAAATCAAAAGCATAATTACACAGTACAATGAAGGTTTGTACTCCAATGGATTCAACAACTTGGAAAACATGGACAAATTCTTGGATAAACAATATCGCCCTAGACTATCCCCAAAGGACATCAAGAATCTCAACAGACCATAGCAATAGAAGAAATAGATAAAGCTATCAAAAGATCACCAACAAAAAAATCCCCTGGACCAGATGGCTTCACAGGAGAATTCTACCAAGCATTTAGGGAAGAACTAACACCAACCCTACACAAACTCTTCCAGAACATAGATAAAGACGGCAAACTCCCAAACTCCTTCTATGAAGCTAGTATAACTCTGATACCAAAACTGGGCAAGGACCCCACAAGATTTGAGAACTACAGTCCAATATTCCTAATGAACATCGATGCAAAAATCCTTAACAAAATACTGGCTAATAGAAAACAAAAGTATATAAAAAAAATTCACCATGACCCAGTGCAGGGATGCAAGGATGCAGGGATGGTTCAATATATGAAAGACTATTAGTATCGTTCGCCACATTGACATGAAAAAGTATAAGCATCACATGATAATACATAGATGCAGAAAAAGCATTCAACAACAATATCCAACAAAAACTGGATATTCTCCACACTCTTATTTAACATCGTACTGGAGGTTTTAGCTAACAGCATAAGGCAAAGAAAAGACATCAAAGTTATTAGTGTGGGGAAGGAAGAGGTGAAACTATAGTTATTTGCAGATCATATGATTTTATATATGGAAAATCCTAAAAGCTCAACAAGGGGAATACTGAAAGCAATAGAGGAGTTTGGCAGAGTGGCAGGATACAAGATCAACAAACAGAAGTCCATTGGACTGCTATACATATCGGATAAGACCACAGAAGAGGAGATAAAAAAGATGGTACTCTTCACAATAGCCAAGCACAAATAGAAATATCTAGGGATATACCTACTAAAAGAAGAAAAGATCTATATGATGAAAACTACAGAACACTATTAAAAGAAACCAAGAGTGACCTCAACAAATAGAAGAAATTCCATGCTCGTGGATTGGAAGACTCAATATAGTAAAGACGTCAGTTCTGCCCAAGGCACTATATAAATGTGATGCCGTCCTGATACAATTACCCTCATCTTTCTTCAAAAATATGGAAAAACTGATTACCAACTTAATATGGAGAGGGAAGAAGTGCAGAATTAGCAGAGAACTCCTCAAGAAGGAGGATACATATCAAAAGATATCGCATCTGGGGTCTTAAATGCTTGAAGATAAACAAGTGACCATCCAGCTCAGAAGCAACAAAGCCCACATGGGAGAAGCACACAAGCCTGTGTGACCACAAGGTGTGGAAGGGATTAGATATCAGGCATCAAAGAACAAAAAATCGTATCACGGTGAATGAGGGGGAGTGGAGACTGGAGACCCAAAGCCCATCTGTAGGCAACTGGAAACCCCCTTACGGAAGAGTAGTGGGAAGGAGACCAGCCAGTCAGGGTGCAGAGTAGCAACGATGAAACACACCTTTCCTCTAGTTCTTAAATGCTTCCTCTCACTATCATGATTCCAATTCTACCTTACAAATATGGCTAGACCAGAGGATTTACATTGTTACAGATAGGAACTGGACGCACAGGAAATCCAGGATAGATTTCAGGACCAGTGGTGAGAGTGGCGATACCTGGAGGGTGGAGGGAAGGTGGGGTATAAAGGGGGAACCAATTACAAGGATCTACATATAACTTCTTCCTGGGGGGAAGGACAACATAAAAGTGGGTGAAGGGAGATGTCCGACAGTATAAGATATGACAAAATAATAATAATTTAGAAATTATCAAGGGTTAATGAAGGAGGAGGGAGCAAGGGGGGGATGAGGAGCTGATACCAAGGGCTCAATTAGAAAGCAAATGTTTTGAGAATGAGGATAGCAACAAATATGTACCTATGTGCTTGACACAATGGATGTATGTATGGATTGTGATAAGAATTGTATGAGGCCCCAATAAAGTGATTAAAAAAAAAAGAAGGACACAGTGGGAGGGTTTGCTTTACCTGACTTTAGCACAAATTACACAGCCACAGTTGTATAATATTGGTATTGGTATCATGACAGATACTCAGACAAATGGAAAAGAACTGAAAACCCAGAAATAAAATCATCAGCATACAGACAACTGATCTTTGATAAGGGTCCAAAAAATATCCTATGGGAAGCAGATGCCCTCTTCAACGAATGGTGCTGGAAAAAATGGATATCTACCTGCAGAAAAATGAAGCAAGACCCTTACTTCACTCCATGCACAATAGATCCAAGGTGGATCACAGACATTGAAGCAAAACCACAAATTACTATGGCCATCAATGAGGGAATTGGGACCAACTCGAGAACTTTGGCACAGGGAATACATAGGCTATCAGAAATACGGAAGGACACAAACACAGAGGAGGCACAAATTGACAAGTGGGATATACTGAAGATAAAACACCTGTGTACATTGAAATAATTCACCAAGAGAGTGATAAGAGAGTCCACAGACTGGGAAAACATCTTTATTAATGACACATCAGACAAAGACCTTATTACTAAAATCTATAATACTCTGCTAGCTTCCAAAAAGAAAAAAACTAATTGCTCACTGAGGAGGTGGGAAAAGCATCTGAATAGAAGTTTCACAGGGGCAGAAATTCAAATGGCCAATAAACATATGAGAAAATGTTCCTGATCTTTAGCCCTAAGAGAAATTCAAATTAAAACAATGAGATACCACCTAGCACCTTCAAAGATAGCCCAATTCAAAAAATCAGAAAGCAACAATTGTTGGAGGGGCTGTGGGGAGATAGGAACTCTCATCCACTGCTGGTGGACCTGTAGGTATGTACAGCCAGTATGGAAATCAACCTGGAGATTTATAAAACAAATAGAAATCGAGCTACTATATGACCCAGCAAACCTCCTACTGGGAATATACCCAGAAGAGGCAAGAAACAAACCATGGCCAGACATCTGTGCTCCAAAGTTCATCGTGGCACAGTTTACAATTGCAAGGAGTTTCCATCAACTGACGAGTGGATTAAAAAACTGGTGTATATATATACAATGGAGTACTACGCATCGCTAAAAAGCAATGATGAACATATGAAGCACATCGTTGTATGGGAAGAACTGGAGGAAATGATGCTAAGCAAAGTAAGCCAAGCACAAAAGGACAAGTACAACATGAGTCTGCTGAGGTAAGCTTAAAAAAAAAAAAAAAAAAGGAAAAGGGGCATAGGAAAAAAGCTACTGTATACAAACATTCCTGGGGTAAGGACCAGGTAGTATGGCAGGGGCCAGACCAAATCCAGGGATACATATGGTAGCCAACTAAAAAGGAGGGGGGGAAAAGGAAAAACAAAAGAAATGGGTAGCAGGGGAACTATCTCCACAGGGAAAGAGGGACCAGACTTGAACCGGGTGCTCTAAGATGTGAATGCAACATGTCGTTGTGGAGTAGGGAACCAGTGAAAAGTTCCAAAGGGCCAGCTCCAATCCCAACTACATGGACACCTGCTCCTCCCCCCAGAATTTATTTCAGAGGACAGCATTGAAGCTACAGCTCAGGGAGAGGGACATGTCTGATCAGAGCACATGGGAGCAAATGAAGGGGGAAGAAGAGAGAGTGGAGCACATCCTGGCCCCCCAAGACTTGAGGAAGATATTCCAGCTCAGAGCAGCCAATCCACAGAGAAGACCATATGGCTGGCCCCACTATGAGACACGACATCCCTCACTGACCCATAGCCATACAGGGGACAACACTGGAGACAAAGTGTGGGAATTGCACTCAATCTGATCCCACCACAACGAGGCAAAACACTAAGGGCATGCAACAGAACAGCAAGGGGAACAGAGCAATGAAGTCCCCAGGGAATACCAAAAATAGACTTTGGAGTCAATGGTTGGCACCCCATCAGACTCGACCGGAAAACACTCCTAAAAGCGAACAAACAGACCTTGAACTAATTACGAGTTTTTCTTTTTTGTTGTTGTGTTGGGGTTTCTTTGTTGTTGTTTTCTTTTGTTGCTTGGTTTTGCTCTGTCTTGTTTTTGTGCATGTTATAATGTCTGCAGGTCTTTCTAGATAAGATAGGCTGGATGAACAATCTGGAGGAGAAAACAACAGGACCGACAGTTCCAGGGGGACATGGGAGAATGAGAGGTGGGGGGAAAGGAAGGGGTGTTCACAAACCTAGGGACAAGGGAACAACAAGTGATCCAAATCGGTGGTGAGGAGTGAGTAGGAGACCTGGTAGGGCGTGACCAAGGGCCATGTAACAGAGGAATTACTGAAACCCAACTGAAGGCTAAGCATGATAGTGGGACAAGAGGAAAGTCAAAGGAAATAAGAGGAAAGAGCTAGGAGGCAAAGGGCATTTATAGAGGTCTAAATAAAGGCATGTACATATATAAGTATATTTATATATGAGGATGGGGAAATAGAGTAGATCTATGTGCATATATTTATACATTTAGTATTAAGGTGGCAGAAGGACATTGGGCCTCCACTCAAGTACTCCCTCAATGCAAGAATACTTTGTTCTATTAAACTGGCATTCCATGATGCTCACCTTACCGACACAATCGCTGAAGACAAAGCGGATACATAAGCAAATGTGGTGAAGAAAGCTGATGGTCCCCGGCTATCAAAAGATATAGCATCTGGGTCTTAAAGGCTTAAAGGTAAACAAGGGGCAATCCAGGTGAGAAGCAACAAAGCCCACATGTAAGAAGCACACCAGCCTGTGTGATCATGATGTGCCGAAGGGATCAGTTATCAGGAATCAAAGAACAAAAAAATCATATCATTGTGTGCTCATATCCCTGATATGATCACTGAAGACAAAGGGTGCATAAGCAAATGTGGTGAAGAAAGCTGATGGAGCCCGGCTATCAAAAGATATAGCATCTGGAGTTTTAAAGGCTTGAAGGTAAATGAGCGGCCATCTATCTCAGAAGCAACAGAGATCACATGGAAGAAGCACACCTGCCTGTGTGATCATGAGGTGTGAAAGGGATCAGGTATCAGGCACCAAAGAACAAAAAAAATCATAATTGTGAATGAGGGGGAGTGCGGAGTGGAGACCCAAAGCCCATCTGTAGGCAACTGGACATCCCTTTACAGAAGGGTAGCAGGGAGGAGATGAGCCAGTGAGGGTGCAGGGTAGCAACGATGAAACATACAACTTTCCTCTAGTTCCTAAATCCTTCCTTTCCCCCACCATCATGATCCCAATTCTATGTATAGGAACTGGAAACACAGGGAATTCAGGACAGATGATCCATTCAGGACCAGTGGTGAGAGTGGCTATACTGGAAGTATGGGGCTGAAAGTGGGAACCAATTATAGGGATCTACATTTAACCTCCTCCCTGAGGGATGGACAACAGAAAAGTAGGTGAAGGGAGACCTCAGACAGTGTAAGATATGACAAAATAATAATTTATAAATTATCAAGGGTTCATGAGGGAGCGGGGAGCTGGGAGGAAGGGGGAAAAATGAGGAGCTGATGTCTGGGGCTTCAGCTGAGAGCAAATATATTGATGATGATGAGGGCAGCAAATGTAGAAATGTGCTTTATACAATTGTGTGTATGGATTGTGATAAGTGTTGTATGAGCACCCCAATAAAATGAGAAAAAAAGTTGCAGCTCAAAACCCCTATATAAAATCGCTATGAGAGGAAAAAAAATGTACGTAAATTTTTGTTTCCAACACCGAAGGTAAAGCTCAGACTCCAAAGACAAAGAATAGATTTATAGATACTGATAATGAAGGAGAAAAGAGAAAGAGGCATTTGACCATGACATACTTACATGGAACTCGATTGTAAATCCGGACTACCTGTAGCATCCTCTAGGATGCAATAGAGGGTCTCCAGAGTATGAGAGTTTCTTCCTGAATCAGTCTCTACATCAAATTTACATGCAATGTAATTTACATCTAATGCCAACCAAATGTTTGTCTTAGGATAGTGTCAACTTTTTATGCATAAAACATTACTTGCTTATACTTTAAACATATTTAACATAATACAGTAATACCGCTTAATGCAGGTTACAAAACAGCACCTGTTATTACAAACCATTTTAAATATCTTGGATTTTTAATATAATAGGCTTTATAGGACTTAGTTTGTTAACTCAGTGCTTATGTTAAGCCAGATGTTCATAACCCAGTGACTGCCTGTTTACACAGGGACCTTTATATGGCACTGCTTATGAGAGAGATGAGACTGTTTGGACTAGTTAAAATTTAGTCTCAGAAACCCAAAGGGGGAAGTTCTACTCTGTCCTATAGGGTTGCTATGAGTCAGACTTGATTGCAATGCAGTGGGTTTTGGGTTACATTCCAAATAAGAATTCTCCAGAGAATGAAGGGCTAGGAGCAAGATTAGTGCTCTTTACCATCATCCCTAGTGATCATGTGTGCACTGATGTGTGTGCAATGACTGGTGGTTTGTTGGAGAAAACACCATAAAAAAATAAAACAGGTTATGAATGACTGAATTATAAAAAACTCGACATAAATTTTAATTCCCTGTGAAACACTAAATGAACCCTTATTCACAACAAATCCTTCACAATCACTTGCTGCGCATGTCGCTTTTAAATTACTGAAGTCGTCAACCCTTTTCTTGCACCTAGGCCATTCCAGGGAGCTCTGTGGTGCAGTGGTTATGCCTTGGACTGCTGATCCCAAGATCAGCACTTCAAACCCACCAGCTGCTCCTCAAGAGAAAGATAAGGCTATTTCGGTGAAGAGTCAGTCTTGGAAACCCACAAGAGCAACTCTACCCTGTTCTTCAGGGTCACTATGAGTTGGTATGGACTCAATGGCAGTGAGTCCATTGGTTTTGGTTCTGATTCAACAACAAATTCTACTTTATAGGTACTTAAGGGTGTAATTCACTCATAACCCTGGGGCTGCCTGACTTATCCCATAGATGTGCTCTTCAACGTTCCCTCTCAGACTTGAAGCCTGGAGCTTCAGGGGGAGGGCCAATCAGCTAAAGGGGGGCTACTAACATGGGTTGTGGGTGAGCTGATCTGGGGAACAACTGTGAGAAAAGATGGGTAAGATCAGTGTACATGTACAGGCTACTGGACATACAAATCAGAGGTCAGTCCAATGTTTCTTCTTTTTTTGGGGTGGGAATGGGTGATAAACCAAGAGGAACTGCTTATGATGGAGCTGGAGAACATATCTACAGTTCTATTTGTTTATTTTAAAAGTTACAAATAGTAAAATAACTTTAAAAAATAAAATTGTATACATGGATATTTGTATCCACAAACACAAGACAGGATCCAGAATAATTTCCAACACTTATAAAGAAATCCTTTGTAATCAGACCTCTAACCCTGGCAACTATTGGTCTGTTCTGTTCTCAAATTTGTCTTTTCCAGAATGTCACAGAATTATAATCATATGGCTGATATATTCTTAACTAGGTTCTTTTCTTTATCATAATACATGTATATATCAATGTCATTAATTTTCTTATTGAGTAGTATTCTATTATGTGAATGTATCACAAATTAAGGTAAGTAAAAAAATATTGCTACTAGAGTTTCAGTTCATACATACATGGGGGCATTCTCAACAAAATATGTTTAAACATGTCTCTGTGATTAGTGGATGGATGCAGACAAGTTCTCAGGACTATTCTTGTCTAATTTGTTATGGTGCCTGCAAAGGAAGGGATTTTTTGTGCCAATTGAAAAAATAATTTTGAGGTCAGAATTAAAAATTTTACCCCAAGTCAAGTAAACATCTTCCCAAATCACTGAAGCCTTGAAACAAGGCTTGCTTGTTTTAACACAAGTCAAGTAAACATCTTCCCAAATCATTGAAGCATTGAAACAAGGAATGCTGCTCCACAGAAAACGATAGATTTTAGAGGTACCAGGTAGAGATCAGGATAAGTCAACATCTCAAAGATAAGCCAAGACAGGGAAGACTGCTAACCTCCATGAATGAAGAAATGGTGATGTGCAGAACCTGATGGAAGACCAAAGAATTACCATTGATGCAATGGTTACTGAACTTGGAATCTCACATTTTCAACCATAAGCAACATTTTGGCCTCAGCAAGATTTCAGCTCCATAGATGCCAAAGTGTTTCACAAAGATCATCTAGCTCAAAGAACTGATCTATTCTTCAGTCTTTTAAGCAAGATCAAAACTGATGAAAATGATCTTATGAAATGGATTAGAACTGAGGATGAGTTTTGGATTTTCCACTATTGTTTGTTTAGACAACAAGGTCAAGTGAAAACGATGCTTTCTGAGATCACGTAGGGACAGTTAAATTCATGGTAAAGACAGAAACTTATGGAGACTGATTTGTGGGAGCCTCAAGGGATAATCTTGTTAGATTTTCTCAAACTACACAGGATGATCATAGGAGATTATTAATAAATTTCAAGAAAACTGATAACTGCATTGGTGAAGAAAAGGCCAAGAAAGTGGTACCAAGAAATTTTTTTCCATCACAATAATGCAATGCTCATTCTTTGAAGTACCACAAGAACTTTACTGGGAAACCTTACCCCATCTATCCTATAGCCTTGATTATCTTCCCCCCTCAGACTTTTTTTGTTCCCAAAGCTCAAAGAACATGGAAAAGGAACATAATTTTGAGGATGTTAAAACTGCCATTTTGATGTGACATAAATCAAAGGGCACACAATTCTTTAAAGGAAGAGTAAAAAGATAGAAACACTGCCTTCATCCATGCTCAGACTTAGAGGGAGGTTATGTCAAGAAACAGTAGCTTTACATTTTGACCTTTGCTTAATAAGTTTTCTGATATTATAATAATCCTCTTTGACTTACCCTTTTATTTACCCATTTAAGACCATTTGGGTTTCCATTTTTTGGTGATTATAATTAACAGTACAAACAATCATGCAATCATGAAAACTTTTGTGTGAACCTAAGTTTTCATTTCTCTAGAATAAAGATCCGTAAGTGATACTGCTGGGTTATATGGTAAATGTGTTTAATTTTTTCAGAAACGAACAAATTGTTTTCCAGAGAGGCTGTAACATTTTACATTCGCATTAACAATATACGTGAGTCCAGTCTTTCTACACCCTTGTTATCACTTGGTAGTATATACCTAAGGCTTTGAAAAGCCCTGGATTATTAACTAATGAATATCTCAAATGGGTAAACATCTCAGATGAATGGAGACCAGAGTTGAGGTGTGTGGCTTTTGCTATTACATATTTCTTATGAAGCAAGAGTGCATGACAAGCCTGGATTTATTGTTTGCTCAGAAATTAAATGGTGATTCAAGAATTATCTAGCTAAGGGTGCTAAAGCAAAGTGCGGTGAAGAAAGCATATGGTGCCTGGCTATCAATGGGAATAATGTCTGGAGTCTTAAAAGGCTTGTATTCAAACAAGCAACCATCTAAGTAAGGAGTCAACTAAGTCCACGTGGAAGAAGCACACCAGCTTGTGTGATCCCAAGATGACAATTGCAAAATTTAAATATGGTGAGAAAAGCATCAGAGAAAAAATTATGAACACCCAATTTGTGGAGGGCTAAGGGGGACAGTGGGAACCCAAAACCCACCTGCAGAGTATCTAGTCAGACTGAGCCACTGGCAGATGCTCTAGCTGACAATCTTAAACAGCCTTACTATCAGGCAGAGACCATTGTAATCTTGATTCTGCTGGATTGAACTTGATACTTGTCCAGTTGACCACCCTAAAGACATGACCTGAATCTGTTCTGGGTACAAGTTTCCATGACAGAAATTTATTCCCTGGCTTTTTGAATGTTGTTGAGGATCTTTTCCTTCATATACATTATTTGTATTTTACCACAGTAGCATGATTTTGTTATTGCTTTTTGTTAAGTCTCCCAGCTGCGAAGCACAGGAGGAGTGGATGCATGATACTAACTGATACAAGGGTACATAAGGAAAACAGGGGTGGGGAGGTGGGTGTTAGGGAGGGAAAGGGGATTTCAGGAGTAAATAACGAAGGTGGGAGGTGGGGTGGGAGCACTAAAATGGATTCTGATTGCAGAACTCATTTTAAAGGCAATTTAACCATGGGGAGGGGTGGTGGTGAAATCCTCTAAAATTGATGTGGTGATGATAGTACAATTCTCCTTGATATGATTGACCAATTGAACTATTTAATAGTATGATATATAAATTATGTGCCAATAAAACTGCTGGAAAAATTATCTAGCAAGAAAACTTCATGTTTGAGATGCACTGTATACAATCTGTTATTAGGGTAGCAGGGGGTAGGAGGGGCTTCTAACATTTCATGGGAAAGTTCTATTCTTTTCATTCCTTTTTCCCATTAACTTTTTAAAGCCTCTTCATACACAAGTTATAAAAAACCATGGTGTTTTTTTTTTTCGTTTTTTTTTTAACATTTTATTAGGGGCTCATACAACTAAAAAAACCATGTTTTGTAGGAGCTTATAGTTTTTAAAAATTGAATTGGAAAAACTCTTAAAATATCTTTGTGATGCTTCATAATCTGCCTCTGAATCCTGAGGCAGTAGTATACACAAGGTGCTGTTTGAACCTTGCACTGAAAGTCATTCACATATGGCTGGCAGTTGATAATGCCTGATGACTGGGATCTCAAGTGAGGGTACAAACCAGGTGCCTACAGTGGATTCTTCTTGTATCACAGTCTCAGTATGATTGGTCTTTTCATGGCAGCTGGCTTCCCACAGAGTCAGAGTCCCAAGTCTCATCTGTTCCCTTTTTAGTCTTCCTTTCTTTGATGCTATATAAAGAGTACACTAGGATGGGTATAGGCTTTTTCATATTCTTATTTTTATATGACATGTAGATCACTGTTAAATGATATCCCCTTTCATTCAAGCCAGGGTTTTTCTCTAACTATATTTCCTGGTGATAAGCAAGGAAGATACTCTGATATTGAACAAGAAAATTATAAAGTAACTCCCTTTTCCTAGATTTATTCTTTAAAAATTTCAGTAAGGCATTACTTGTGACTAAAGTTAAGCCCACATTTATTACGTGTGTGACAGTAAATATAAGGATTGCTCTGTGACTTGAAAAAAAAAAAAGCACCTGTCTCCATGTATTATATCTATAATTTCTGGTTTGAACCACCATTATATTGATGTTTACAGTTGTATTCCATTTACAATGAATTATGCTGTGAAAGCTCTAAGTTGTTTGGCAGTATCTCAAAACTGATTAAACATAGTATGGCCCAGGGCCTAGCAATTCAACTCGGTATATTACACAAAAGTAATTCTTATATATGCATGCCCAAAGCCAAATATGCTCAAAGAAACATTACTTGATATGACTTTAGGCTGTGAACGATGAAAATTTCTATCTAACAACAGAATGGTGACATAACCTTACAATAGAACTCTACACAGAATACACATACAAACATAAGTAAATTTCTGTTACATTCAATAATGATGATTAGAGCATTTATACATGAAAAAGTGCTTAATATTGTTAAATGCCGTTGACTCCATTTTGACTCATACTATTTTATATGAGATGAGGCAACTGCTTACTAGATATCATCTTTATAGAAGCAGATTGGATTTTTCCTGGCAGCTGGATTCCCGCAGAGCCAGATACAAAGAAAGACCTGTCTTTCTCCTACAGCGTGGCTAGATGGTTAGCAGCTGAACATGTAGCCATTATGCAACCAGGGTTCCTTTTATGTATTGTATTTTTAAACATATAGTTTTATAATAAGCAAAAACTAATTTGTCATGTTAGAAGCCACTATCATGGTTAACTGACTAGGTGACAACTAATTTTTACTTCATATTGCAATGAGAAATACAGATCACATCTCCATGGACAACTGCTAGTCGGCCAAATGTTTATTACTCATTCACAATAAGATATATATTAAAATAAGAAATGTAAAATGATTATAGCAGTTTGAGAGAGAGGATGTTTATCAGCTCGAATATTTTAAAATTTGGCTTATTTTTAATGACATTTGTCATTTGTCTAATAAGTATTTTTGGTATTATATAGGCTAGCAAACAGTAGGTAAATATATGGTACAGTACCTTAAACTATGGCATTTAATATACTTCTAGTGTATACAGTTTACTAATATAGGTTTTTACAAAAAAAAGCCATATCACTCAATATATTCCCAGTTTTTCCTTGTGAGTTTTCTCATGGACAATGAGGTTTGACTTACAACTGAAAAATTTTCCACAGTCTTTACATTCGTATGGCTTCTCTCCTGTGTGAGTTTTCTGATGACGGATGAGATTTGACTTCCTACTAAAGGCTTTCCCACACTGAGGACATCCATTGGATTTCTCTCCAGTGTGGATTCGCTGATGAACAGTGAGGATTGCCTTCTGGCGAAAAGACTTTCCACATTCATTACAAACATAGGGTTTTTCTCCTGTATGAATTCTCCGATGGAGAGTGAGGGTTGTCTTCTGGCAGAAGGATTTTCCACACTCAGTACAAATATAAGGTTTTTCTCCCGTGTGAGTTCTCTGATGTACAGTGAGGGTTGTCTTCTGGATGAAAGCCTTCCCACATTCATTACATTGATATGGTTTCTCTCCAGTGTGAGTTCTCTGATGATCAACGAGGTATGACTTCTTTCTAAAGGCACTCCCACATTGAGTACATTCATAGGTTTTCTCCCCTGTATGTGTTTTGTGATGTCTGGTGAGTGTTGCCTTCTGGCGGAATGACTTCCCACAATCAATGCAAATATAGGGTTTCCCCTCTATATGTGTTTTCTCATGAAGTGAGAGTGCTGTCTTCTGACGGAAGGCCTTTCCACATTGACTACAAACATAAGGTTTCTCACCTGTGTGAATTCTCTGGTGTTCAATGAGGTAAGACTTCCTCCTAAAACCATTCCCACAGTGAGGACATTGAAAGGGTTTCTCCTCTGTTTGAGATCTCTCATGCATTATAAAAACAGATTTCCTATATAAGTATTTTCCATATTTGCTGTAAGAACAGGGCTTCTTTTCCATAAGAGTTTGTGGATGGACAACAGTATTTGACTTTTGGATGAAGGCTATTCCGTCTTTATCATATTCGAATGGTCTTTCACCTCTGTGAACTCTGGTATGAGTAAATAACATTTCTTCCATAAGAAAGGATTCTTCATATTCATTATGTTCAAATAGTTTCTCTGGAATGTAGCCTTTCTGATACTGAATAAGTTCTTGTTTACAAATGAGACTTTTCTCTGTTTGCTTATAGAGATTCACCATAGGATGAATTTTGTCATGCTTAGTACTGAGGAGTGATTTCTCCCATCCTTTACTCTCACCAAACTTCTCTTTTATAGGATTTATATTCCTAATGGCTAATTCTGAAATATTTTTCAAAACTTTCCCATTCATTTTATATTTACATAGTGTTTTTGAAATTTGGTTCTTGCCTGGAGTAAATGTTTTCCCATAAATAATGCTTCTTTCCTTAATTAAGTTTTTGTGGTTAATGAATATACCCAATCTGGAATCCTTGTCTTGGTATTCTTTGAACTTCACTATACCTTCTCCAGCTTTCCCATCTTCTCCTAGAAAAGAATATAGTTAAGAACACTGTGAACTTTCATATATCTGTTGTATACTAGATTTAGATACAAACAACCAATTTGGAATTATATAACACCTGTGTCTAGGTATTACTGTGTACAAAAAGACCAAAAGGAGCCATCTCTTGGTAGAAGGAAAAACAAAAAACCATTAACACAGGCCTTGTTTCACTGTTAAACAAAGGGAAATTGGCATATGCAAAAACAAACAAACAAAAACCTGTTTTTGATATATTACAAGTATAATTTATATTAAGAATGGAGAGTAAACACAAAAATAAGTGAGCATAAAACCAACAATGATAAAAACAGAATTGTTTCTAAGATGGGAAGATTCGTATAGCAATAAACAGTAAGCAATATGATAAAATTTTTCAAGTGCAATGACCACCTATACATTTGTGTTAGACAGGGTTCTCTAGAGAGATAAAACCAAATTGCTGATAATTTAATATATTTATTTATAAAGATAATTAGATATATAACAAGGAATGAACTGTTAAATCATATACAGTTAAATATATAATACAAGAAAGAAACAGTTAAATTATAAAGCACTACAGAGGCTCAATTCAGCTCACTGCCGTGAGAGAAATGTAAGAGACTAGCAGTCCTTCCAGTCCCAACTGCTGCCAGATCTTCCTCTATTTATAGAGAGAGCTAGGCTATGTCAGCACAGCAGCCAATCACAAGGCAGGTCACCAACTGCCAGCCAGGTCACCAACTGCCAGTCCCCAGCTCCAGCGATGTCTTAAAGGGACCTCAACTTACAGTGACACAGTCCACAGGCTAGGCGTCCCACAGGTAGTGTAGCCTTTAAATTGAGGCACAGGACAAGCAAGGCAGCCACACACTGGTCCGATGATCAAAGAGCGAGAGACAAGAAAGGCGAGACTCACCAAGGCATTTATCTCTCTGCCCTTCAGTTAATCCCACTTGTGTTTATCGGCCAGGCTGGCACAATAAACTATCTCAACATTTATCTCTTAATTCTTAAATATCTCATTAAGATGCTTCCACTAGTTTCTTTCTCATTTCTATTCAGCCAATCCATGGCAAATAAATTTTCTCAGCAGCTTGTTTGCTTGTTTCCTAGTACTTAGGGAAACACAACAACAACAAAAAATAGGTCTTAAGTCTCCATAAAGCTATGGTTTATTTTCTCTTGAGGAGGAAAAATTAGGGAAACATTTTCCCATTAGGAATATAAAGTAAACCAGAGGGCAAGCATCCTTGCAACACAAGCAGTAATTGTAGATCCTGATTGTTGCGACCACCAATTAGAGTAGGTTGCCTTCCTGAGAACTTCAAACACCTTCAGGAACATACTACAACACAAATTTTACAAAAGCATCCATCTATTTTTTTCTTCTGTTCAATGTCTTAATTTGTCTGAAATTGGAATATAATTATGGACTGGATCAATCATTCCAGTAAAACTTCCAACAACCTGCTATTTTTACATAAATACTGTATGTAAAATGTTAAATTTTTATAATACTGATTTGCAAATTAAAACTTATGCTCTTAGAAGTATTTTAGGGAATCCTGGCAGTGTAGTGGTTACACATTGGGCTACAAGGTTAGTAGTTTGAAAACACCAGCTACTCCCAAGAAGAAAGACAAGGCTTTCTACTCTCATAAAGAATTACAGTCTCAGGAACTCCCAGGGGCAATTCTGTCCTGTCCAATAGGTTGCTATGAGTTGGAATTGACTCAACGATAGTGAATTGATATCCTTTGAATTCTTCTGTATATATATTAATGCATTGTTATTCCAGGTGAAGAGATGTAAATGCCGCAGTAAATGATGTCTGAATGGATAAGATGTCTTCCCTGAATGTTATCACAGACAATCAATGAGGTAACTCTTGAATATTTAGTCTCTGTAACAAATTAGATGGGGAAGGTAAAAGGAGGGCTTCAAACTGGTTCAGTTATAGCTAATGAAGCAATTTAAACATTTTTAGTGAGTGGAGTAATAACCAGAACAGAAAAAATTACAAGGTGAGGTCTTGGATTAGGTGACTTGGAGGATTCTGATGCTGGCGAGTAGATTGTTGCCAGGACAGTGGAGAGCAATACACATTCAAAGCAATAAGGTCAGTCGGCAAATTTGAACTTAGTCCTGCCGTTTCCCACTCTACCAGTCAAGAGATTTGGTTGCTATGTATTCATGCACACTGGCCCTGTTTTTAAAGAATTAAATTTTTAGCAGGGCATTGACTTTCAATTTTCCCTATTCTGGTTATTATTCTAGTTCACTTACATTTTACAAATACATTCTAGTTTTACTTCTTTGGCCATGATTGATCCAGGAAGAATGGGTCCAAAGCCTTGGGTAAAGAGAGGACCTTATTTGGGGGGAATTTTCCAGATAGGAAAAGAAGCCTCAGATAAAAACAATGTTTAAATGGGTAGCAAATTGTGAGATTATATCTGAGTTTCTGTTTGTTCATGGTTACAGACAGTAGAATGGGAATGTGTGAGGTGAGGAGGGGGGTGTTAAAGGTAAACATGATCCAGTGTAAAGGAACATTTTTATAGAGTAAGTAAAACATGATCTTTTAACTAAAGAATATGTAGTATCTATGACAAACATATAATGTCTGAAATAAGAGAAGAATAAAACCAATTGTATGGTATACTGTAGGAAATGCTAACATATAGAGATTAGCAAATTCTTTGTCACTGAAATACATTTGAAATTACCAGACAGGGTTTTATTCTGTCAGCCCTTGAAACAGAAAAGATTTAAATAGTATTTACTAATAATATATTAGTAAAAAATGAAAGAACTGGGAAAATTTATGGCAAATCCAAACAGTAAATACAACATTATACACATGTAATAATATAACTCTTGTTTTGGAATATGTCAGTGGCAATGAGATTATTTAAGTATCAGAAGATGATGATATTGCAATAAAAAGGTTAAAATTGAAATAACAACTAGTACTTCTGACATTATTGCTAGCCAAAAGGGTGAGATGGTTTACTGATGTTTTTCTCTAGGTATATTAAAATAAATCACTAGGGTGCAAAAATAAGCTAAAAATATCCATCTGAAAGTTACATAAACAAATCATAACTGGAAAATGGCTTAATGTACCTAGGCTTGTAAGGTTTTTATAAAGAACGGAAGAACGTTCCTTTAAGGACACAACAGAAAGGCACCAAGGAGAATCTAATGAAACAAAATTCATTTCTTCAACCAATATTCATTTCTTGACCAAGAGAAAGTAGTGGGGAAAAGCACTCAGAAAAAACGAATGAGAATGAGTGTCCCTGTGCAAGTCATGGTTTGTCAGTACCAACAGCGATGTCTGGGGGTACCTAACAACACAGCATGCTATGAAGCACAAGCTTGCTGGAAAGAAATGAGGATTCTAAAATGATCATTTTGGCCTAAGGCATATGGATTTTAAAATCTGACTACAGGTCGTGTGGTACAAATGAGATATGAAACTGAATATAGAAAACAAATAAAAGGAATAGAAGGAAAGACTCTTTCTGAAAACTAAGAGGAAAATATAAACAGGATGAGATTTTCCTTTTTATTCTTGAAATATAGCTTAAAATTCCTAAATACAGAAATTTAAGACAGGGAACTGAAATGGTGAAAGAAAGCTCTAAACAGACACAGTCTATCACTATTATAAGTGAAAACAATAAGACACTTTGATCTTTTCTTTCTGTCCTTTTTGATGACCTTTTTCTTTCTTCCTGAATGATGTTCTTCATGAATGATGCTCTTCATGAATGATGTTCTTCCTGAATGATGTTCTTCATGAATGATGCTCTTCAAGAATGATGCTCTTCATGAATGATGTTCTTCATGAATGATGTTCTTCCTGTCTTCCCACAGCTCCTCGGGACATCAAATCTATTCTTGATATTCTGGAAATTCAGGTGGGATAGACTCAAGGTTGTATATTAGCTCTTGTGGATTTGTTTTCATTTTCCTCAGCTTTATCCTGAACTTACATATGAGCAGTTGATGGTCTGCTCCACAGTCAGACCCTGCTCTAGTTTTAGCTGCTGCATTTCGTCTCACAGATTTAGTCCATTTGGTTTCAGAGGATTCTATCTGGAGAAGGACTGGGTAGAACAGCTTTTGATGTTGTTGAAAAAATATATTTGCTATGAACAAGTCGTGGGTTTCGCAAAATTCTATCATGTGATCTCTAGCTTCATTTCTATCACTAAGATCACATTTCCAAGTACTGCTCCTTCTTCTGTTTCCAACTTTTGCTTTAATTATCCAGTTAATTACCAATTAATTGCAAATAATTATCAATGCATGTTGATTGCATGTTTGACCAATTTGTGACTGATGTTGGTAGAATTCTTCAATTTCGTCAACCTTAACTTTTGTGGTTTGTGCACATATTTGAATAATAGTTGTATTAACTGAATTTCCTTGAAGGCAGATAGAAATAATCCTATCACAAACATCCATTTGGCAATGAATGCCATGCCATCCCTCTTGATTGTATTAATCCCTGCATAGTGTATCATAGGATTTTCTATCTCAAAATGGCCAATACCAGTCCATTTCATTTCACTATTGCCTAAGATAGCAATCTTTAGGCACTTAGTTTCATTTTTTGACCAGTCCCAATTTTCCTAGGTTCCTATTTCCACACATTCTACATTCCAATCATTATCAGATTTTTGCAACTATTTTTCCTTACCGTGAGTCATGTACTATCAGCAGAGTAAGATGCCGACGACTCTAAGATGCCGACGACTCTAGTCCCACAGGCTTTACCCTACTCATGTCACTATGACTGACTGTACTCCAAGAAATCATCTCCTCCTCAGTCACATTTCAAGTACCCTTGGATCTGAAAGGCCCATCTTCGGGCACAATCTCTGACAACGTTCTGCTTCCAATCATTAGGCCTTCGATATCTGACAATGTTTCCAACTCTGCACAGTTTTCAGTGGCTCTTTCCTCTGAAGTGGGGAGCCCGAGTCCTTCTTTGCTGTCTGTTCTTAGTCTGGAAACTCTACTCAAACCTGTTCACTTTGGGGGACCCTACTGGCTGTTTAAATCCCAGCGACGCAGCTTCCAGCACTAGAACAACACACCAGCCATCACGGTATAACACACTGACAAACAAGAGGTGGACTTGGGACTGGGTATCTAGTTAATCATGGAAATGAGGTACATGGTACCCCTGTGGAGATAGTACCATGCAAATAAGGCATACAGAACCCTGATTTTGCCACTGCACCAATCTTAAAATGAGCCATCTGGGAGGTGAAGAGGGGATTTCACTCCCATCAACAAACAGCCAGAAGAGAAGCATGTCCTTTGGACCTGAGTTGATGTGCTAAATCTCTGTGACTCAAGAAAGAGCTGTGATGCTAAAGATGGCAAGAGGAAACAGCAAAGAGGTGGTTGCAGCAGAAGCAACAGAATCTAGACCAGCACAAGAAAGAGGAGTGGGCTCCGCAGCCCATGAAGCAAGAACGCTAAGTGCCTTCAGGGAACAGGCTTGCTGGGGGAATGGGGTGCCTCTAGTATTGTTAGGTGTCTTCAAGTTGGCTCCAACTCAGCAACTGCACGTATAACCGAACAAAACACTGCCTGACCTTGTGCCACGCTCACAATTACAGTATTGTTATGGCTGAGTCCATTGCTGCAGCCACTGAGTCGATTCATCTCACTGAGGATCTTCCTCTAAGTAGGCACTTCCAGTAGAGGTAAAAGAGCCTTGTAACAAATTCCCAAGTACGATGAGGGTCAGGAAGCTGGGCTTGGGTATGCCAGTGGGCATAGCTGAAAAGAAGCCATCTTGATCAAAAAGCTGATCATTCCTGAACCTGAATTGCCACCTATTACTTCCCTACTAAACCTGTTAAGTGAGATGGTTCCTCAGTTTGTTTGGCTATCGCAACGATTTATCAAACCCAGCAGAGAAGGAGAGTGCACCACTGGAGGGGCGGTTGGTGTCAGAATTGGTAGAAAACTTGGCAGGTGGAAACATGATTCTGCCTCACTGGAATCAGTTTTTGGCTATTGATTTTGTTGCTTCTTCCCCCTTGTAAAGAAGGTGAGATCCTGCCAGTTTGACATTGAGCAAAATTCTGTCACCTTAGCAAATTTTAAAGAATTGGCACCAATCTTTAATAGTAATCACTATATTTTAAACAACCACACACAGGAAAAAAAGTTTCTCTTTAGTTCTTAATAAACCAGGGGAAAAAAATCACTAATTGTATGAAATCTTCCACCTTCAGTACACATTTTTAAATATTCTGTGTGCATTAAAAAGTTCACATAATTGGGTCTCTACTCGAGTACTCCCTCAACACAAGAGCACTTTGTTCTAATAACCCGACATTCTGTGATGCTCAGCTTCCCCACACGATCATTGAAGACAAATGGGTGCATAAGCAAATGTGATGAAGAAAGCTGATGGTGCCCGGCTATCAAAAGATATAGCATCTGGGGTCTTAAAGGCTTGAAGATAAACAAGTGGCCATCTAGCTGAGAAGCAACAAAGCCCACATGGAAGAAGCATACCAGCCTGTGTGACCATGAGGCGTCGATGGGATCAGATATCAGGCATCAAAGACCCAGAAAAAAAATCATGTAATTTTGAATGAGGGGGAGTGTGGAGTGGAGACCCAAAACCCATCTGTAGACAATTGGATATCCCCTTACAGAAGGGTCACAAGGAAGAGACGACACAGTCAGGGTGCAGTATAGCACTGATGAAACATACAACTTTCTTCTAGTTCTTTAATGCTTCCCTCCCCCACCCCATTAACATAACCCAAATTTTACCTTACAAATCCAGCCAGACCAGAGCATGTACACTGGTACAGATTAGAGCTGGAAACACAGGGAATCCAGGACAGATAAACCCCTCAGGGCCAATAATGAGAGTAGTGATACCAGGAGGCGAATGGGAAGGGGAGGGGAAGAAAGGGGGAACCGATCACAAGGATCTTTATATAACTCCCTCCCAGGGGTATGGACAACAGAACAGCAGGTACAGGGAAACATCAGGCAGTGTAAGACATAAGACATGGGAAAATTTTTTTTCCTACAAACTATCAAGGGAACATGAAGGAGGTAAGGTGGGGGAGGAGGAAATGAGCTGATACCAAGGGTTCAAGTAGAAATAAAATGTTTTGAAAATGATGATGGCAACATATGTATAAATGTGCTTGACACAATGGATATATGGATTGTGGTAAGAACTGTACGGGGCCCCAATAAAATGATTTTTTTTTAAAGAGCACATAAAGCACTTTTTGATGCATACTATACTGCCATTGAGTTAATTGTGGTTCATTGCAACCCTTTAACAGACTATAGTATAATGTCTTCCAAGAGGAAAAATACTTGTGCAATTACTTGAATTGAGAACTGAATATCAATTTTGTAGAGTAGCATTTTTACTTAACAGTATGGCTGACTGGTTTATTCAGATCTGAGTATGTGGTAGACATTTTCTTGAAAACAAACAGAGGGAGTTGGATGCTTCAAGGAAAATATCTGTCACTACTGGTTGCCAATGATACAATTCAAGCTTTCACATGAAGACTATTATGTTGTGAAGCCTGTATTTGCCACTGTGAGCCTGTCAGGTCCCTAAAACTTAAGTTTCTGATGGGAATAAAGATTCTGTCCGTAGTAACACATATGGGTTGCTTTTTCATTTTTAAGCTACACAGAGAAATGTGTCAACTTATAGATTTATGTAAATCAGTGAATGGATATTTTGGAAAGGACCGATACATGTTACAAAAAGTATGGATTTCTATGTTATAACCAGGTACAAAAGTTAATTGTTATAGTTTCAGATCCTATATTTCAACAAAGTGCTAAAAAATTAACACTTAAGTTGTAGTATCAAAGAATACCCAGTATATCTAAAAATATTATTAAAATACTCACATCTTTTCAAACTACATAGATTGTAAGGATAAACTTTCTTCATATAATTCTATTAAAATGACCTATTACAACAGATTCAAAGCAGTCAGGTGTGAAAATCAGATGTCTTCTTTTAAATTAAAGACTAAATTTTCAATAATGAAAAACAGTGTTCCCCAAAGTGGGCACTACTGCCTTTTGGCGGGTGCTGGAATGATCCAGGAGGCACAGCAAAAAGCAGTTTTTAATTACAAGCGGAGCACTGAGTAATTTTTTTTTCTGGAATGGGGACAGTAGGTCTGGTAAGTTTGGGAACCTATGAAAAATTATGCTACTTTTCTCATTATTATTATTTTTAAAACATTTTATTAGGGGCTCATACAACTGTTATCCCAATCCATACACACATCAATTGTGCAAAGAGCATTTGTACATCATCCTCAAAACATTTTCTCTCCACTTAAACCCCCGACATTAGGTCCTCATTTTTCCCCTCCCTCCCCAGTCCCCACTCCCTCATGAGTCCTTGATAGTTTATAAATTGGTATTTTGTCATATCTTGCCCTGTCCGACGTCTCCCTTCACCCACTTTTCAGTTGTCTGTCCCCCTGGGAGGAGGTCACATATAGTTCCTTGTAATCGGTTCCCTCTTTCCTACCCATTCTCCCTTTACCCTCCCTGTTTCGCCACTCACACCACTGGTCCTGTAGGGCTCATCCGTCCTGGATTCCCTGTATTTTCAGTTCCTATCTGTACCAGTGTACATCCTCTGGTCTAGCCAGACTTGCAAGGTCGGATTCTAGTCATGGTAGTGGGAGCGGGGAGGAAACATTTAGGAATTAGAGGAAAGTTGTATTTCTCATCGTTGTTACATCGCACCCTGACTGGCTCATCTCCTCCCCGAGACCCCTCTGCAAGGGGATCTCCAGTGGCCCACTAATGGGCTTTGGATCTCTACTCTGCACTCCCCCCCCATCATTCACTATGGTAAGATTTTTTTGTTCTGATGATGCCTTACACCTGATCCCTTCGACACCTCGTGGTTGCATAGGCTGGTGTGCTTCTTCCATGTGGGCTTTGTTGCTTCTGAGCTTGATGGCCGCTTGATTACCTTCAAGCCTTTAAGACCCCAGATGCTATATTTTTTGATAGCTGGGCACCATCAGCTTTCTTCGCCACATTTGCTTATGCACCCATTTGTCTTCAGTGATCCGTTCGACACCTCGTGATCACACAGGCTGATAGGTACTTCCATGTGGGCTTTGTTGATTCTGAGCTAGACGGCCGCTTGTTTACCTTCAAGCTTTTAAGACCCCAGATGCTATATCTTTTGATAGCCGGGCACCATCAGCTTTCTTCACCACATTTGCTTATTTGCCTGCTTTGTCTTCAGTGGTTGTGTCGGGAAGGTGAGCATCATAGAATGCCAATTTACTAGAAGAAAGTATTCTTGTGTTGAGGGAGTACTTGATTGGAGGCCCAATGTCCTTCTGCTACCTTAATACTAAACCTATAAATATGTAGGCTCATAGATCTATTTCCCCATCCTCATATAAATATATTTGCATATGTACATGTCTTTATCTAGACCTCTATAAATGCCCTTTGCCTCCCAGCTCTTTCCTCTATTTGGTAAAAATAGTCTTTTAATGTCAATCTTTCATAGATCATTGTTTTAAATTAGTGATATTTTTATAATTTCTATTTAAATTTCTCATAGGTTATGAGAACCTGCACTCACACACATAAAGCTTTTTAAAAATCTTTAATTGCTTTATTTTTTTTAATCACTTTAAAAGCATAAAAAAGTCTCTAGAAAATTTTTAGAATTGCTGGCATCACCAGCCAGCTTAAAGTAATAGCAAAAGAGCAAGTATTAAAACAACCCTCTGTAGATTATAACCTATGACCCAACTGGTAAGAACAAATTATTTGATGATACTAAAGAATGACCAAAAAAGGGCAGAAACTGGAATGGATACAACCTTTGCAACGGAGCTTTGAAATGGGGATTCTTCCTGGTTCAGTTATGGTAAATAACAGTTATAGTTCAGTTATGGTAAAAAAAAAAAAATGAAAACAGACCTGAATTTGTAAAATGTAAGTTAAACTGGAATTTTAACCAGAATAGGAAAAATAACAGGTCAACACCCTGCTAAAAACAATAACCACCTTCTTTGCCAAGCAAGAGATTGACTATTATATAATACGCTTATTGATGCTCTTGATTTCCCAGAGGGAGTTTCTAGATGACAAACAAATAACAATGGTGGCTAATCATGGTAACTTCAAGGCGTGCCCCTTCCCAGGGTCCTGCCTGTAATCCAATCTCAAGATGCTGGAAGGGCCATCACACCTTTTCTAATCTCTTATTTCAGGGCTTTGATCTGCAATTTTCTCCATTCCAGTTACCATTCCACTTGACCCACATTTTAAAAATTGAGGTCTACTTCAATTTTACTTCATCAACCTTGACTGAACCAGTTTGCACCTATTTGAAGCCCACTTTGAAAGACAGAAATCACACCTGATTAGATCCACAAATCCCCAGCGTTTCCTCTGTTTGTCCTCAGTAGTTCATGCAGCACAAAAGGGACAGAATCTCAGGAGAAAGCAGCTGTCCTGTGCAAAGGAATCAGAGGTTGGAGTTCAGGGCTACCAACTGGCTGTAAATTAAGGACAAGACCCTAAAATGGAGGAGTCACAGAAAAGCCCCAGAGTTGGTATAAACTTCCCTCAAATCCTTGGTTAACAGAACTTGTGCAGGAAAGACTATAAGAAGCCTAAAGGAAAATAACACGAGAGCAATAAGCAAAGAATGCTCAACAACTGGAGAAATGGGCAAAGATTTCAGTAACTGCTGTGCTCTAAGAACTTGTTTTTCATTCCAAACTTTTCCAACCCAGAAAAATCTGATTTTAAACACTTTCCTCTTTCCACTGAAGCCATTCTTCAAAGTAAAAGCTCTAATTGAATTCTAGACTTTTCTTAAAGTTATAATAATTTAAAAGTAAGCTATATTGGCACACGAGCTTAAAACATATCAGAGGAAAGTATAGAGCAGAAATGTAAAGGTAAGTAAAAAAATATTGCTACAAAAGAAATCTTTTTTAAACAAAAACCCAAAATGCGAAGTTCCTGTTGTTCGACCACCTCCATGTAGGTCTACACGCTTGTGAGGGTGTTTTGAGCTCTCTACTCTTTTCTCAAAGAATTCTGTGCTTTTCAGCTTACACTACATCAAAAGAGTAGTCTGGGCATCCTCAGAGAACTCAAATCATGTTCCATTTCAATGTTCTCTGAGGTTTAGACAGGCAAGATCAGAGATGTAAGGCCGATAGAATAAGGTTTCTCAATGAAATTCTCATAGGACAACCGCTCGCAAAGAATGAGTAGGTGCGTTGTTGTTATGGGAAAATTCCTCAGCACAACTTTCCTGGCCTTTCCCTCATCAATATAATTTTCAATTTTCTTAAAACTTCTTCCCTGAGGCTCATTTATCCTTCAAGAAAATCTACCAAGATTTCCCCTTTGGGGTCCTAAACACAGTTGCCACACCTCCTCTGTTCTGAATGGAACTCCAACAGATCCCTTTTAAAATCAATGTTTTGATTGGACCTTTCCCTCTGGATTGTATGGGTATACCCAAGGTTTATCCCCAGTTCCAATTCCTTCCTTAATCATCTTCATTATCTTCGATTCTGCTTAAAAGACTGATGGAAAGGTCATCTCTTTGAGCTAGCTGATTTTGTACTTTCACCAGTAATAGGAGAATTAGGGTTATCCTACCTTCTTTCCTACCGTTGATGTTATCAGCATTTTCTTTTTGATCATTCTGGAGACTGTATGGTGCTATATCTTCAGTTGCAAATAAGATTTGTGACCAACGATGCTGAGAATTTTTTCAAGTAATGCTTGCTGGTGTTAAAATGTTTGCTTCAATTTGAAAATACTGAACTTGTAAGATCCCAACGTCAATAGCTATCACATTAATGGCAATCTATAGTCTTCTTCCATATAGACTTCAGTCACAATTCTGATTCATTGAGCCTGATGGTTGTCCTTCTCTTGCTTCATCTTCTGGTCTTCCGAAATCTTCTCAAAATGCAGCATTCCTGTAAACTTGCTGCAAAGTTTCAATAATTTGAGAAGATGTCTACTTGAGTTTTGTCAAAAACTGACATTAATCCTGACCTTAAAATAGATTTCTATGGGATCAGAACTATTTCTTTGGATAAAGCATTCTAATGAGATTAAGACAAGTGTACTACTGAAAGAACTTTTAGAGTCATGCACTGATCACAGACATGTTAACACATACTTTACTTGGAATAAACTTATGTATACATAAACAGAACCCTAAAAGCAGTACTTTTGACTCACTGTCATAAACTGAAATATACTGAAATAATTTTCAACAAGATCAACAAAAAATTCATTTCAACAAACTATGCTTCAACATATTGATGACTACATGGAAGAAGATAAAACCCTCTCCTCATACACAAAACTTAAAACAAAATGGTTCACAGAACTAATCATAGAAGGAAAAAACAAACAAACATATATATATATAAAATAGAGGGATCTTCAAAACCTAAGAGCAGGCAAATCTTGTTTGAAAGAAAAAATTGTAAATTGGATTTCATCCAAGTTAATAACCTGTGCTCAGCTATTAAAATGAATAGGGAACACAAAGACAAGGGGAAATATTTGAAATGCGTATATTGGGCAAAATTGCTTCTATATGGAATATGTAAAGAATTTCTAACATCCAAGAAAAAATGTACACTGTACAAGCGAAATGGATGAAACTATTTGGATACCTCCAAAGAATAAAAAGCACTTGAAAAAATTCTCAGCATCAATGGTCATAAATCTTAATTGCAACTGAAGATATAGCACCATACAGTCTTCAGAATGATCAAAAAGAAAATGCTGATAACATCAACGGTAGGAAAGAAGGTAGGATAACCATAATTCTCCTATTACTGGTGAAAGTACAAAATAGTATTAATAATTTTCTTTTGTTCTAGTTTATTTTGGTGCTGTCGTTGAGCATATACATGGCAAAACATGCACCAATTGAACAGTCTCCAAATGTACCCTTTAATAATACCGATTGTATAATTTGAGTTACGCAACCATTCTACACTCCTCTCTGTTTCTCCTGCTCCATTAACATAAACTCACTGGTTCCTAATGCTCTTATTGAATTTTTACTTGAATCCCATAGGAGCATAATACTTAAGGCTGACATGGCAGTTTCTAAAAACACCTAAGCATACACCTGCCCTATGAACCAGCGATACCATCAGTAGGTGTTTACTGTGGGGAAATAAAAGTATATGCCCATATAGCAGTCCTGCCTCCTCAGCCCCAAACCTGGAATCAACCCAAATGTCCATCAAGACAAGATATACACACCACTTGTATATTTATACAACAGAATATTATTCAACAAAGTTAACTGTACATAAAAAATATGAATTTCTCAGACACTAACATGAGTTAAAGCAATGTGAAGCCTGAAATAGAGAAAATTAAAATACATTGTTATAAATCACAACTGTGTGCATCCTAGAGTGAGGAACTAACGAAAAGGGCTTGATGAAACTTCACGAGTCATCCTTCATTGGGGTTTATATTTTTTAGGACTCCAAGAACTTTACACTTAAGATCTCTAGGCATTTAAACTATACTCCAACGCATTTAGTGGGGAAGTAACAACAGCCAAGATATCTATAAGTAAAAGACAAACAAGGAGAGAACTTACATATGAATAGCGATACTCAAAACTAAAATTTAGATTTTAGAGGCAGGGAAATCAGCCATAGATAGTCACTTTAAAGCTCTCATGCCCTTTGTTCAACATCTTATGTATAACAAGGTCAAGAATGGGAATTCCAGAGCACAAATGTACTTGTGCAGAAGCTACGCATGGAGGAAGTTGTGTGAACAGGACAAGGGGATATTGTGTTGTTTACAATTAGGATGTGCACCAGGGTTCTATCCTTTCACGATACTCCTTCCATCTATATGCTGAGCAAATAATACAAGAAGCAGGATAATATGAAGAAAAATGTTGTATCGGGATTGAGGGCTCATAACAACCTGAAAGATGCAGATGACACAATCTCACTAGCTGAAAGCAAAGAGAACTTGAACAAGTTGATGAAGATCAAGGACTACAGCCTTCAGTATGGATTACACCTCGATTTAAAGAAGACAAAAATCCTGATCACTTGAGGAGCATCATGATCAACAGAAAAGATTCACGTTGACAAGGACTTGATTTTACTTGGATCCATAATTCACACTTACGAGAGCAGCAGTCAAGAACGCAAATGACACATTGCACTGGGCCAACGTGTTTCACAAAACTTATTTAAAGGGTTAAAGAACAGAGATGTCACTTTGAGTACTAAGTTGAACTTAACCAAGTCACAGTATTTTCAATCACTTCACCTGCATGCAAAAACAGGACGATGAATAGAGAAGGCTGAAGAAACACTGACTACTTTGAACTACGGTGTTGGCAAAGAGCAGTAAATATAGTAGGTTTTCCAAAAGCACTAACAAGATGTTCCTTAGAAGCAAGGATGGCAAGACTCTGCCTCATGTATTTCGGACAAGTTATTAGGAGAGACCATTTCTTGGAGAAGACCACCATGCTTGGTAAAGAAGCAGGTTAATGAAAAAGAGGAAGACTGTCAACTAAATCAGCACACTGGCTGCAACAATGGGTTCAAACAGGAAATCTGTGAGGATGGCAAAGCACCAGGCAGTGTTTCATTCTGTGTACTGAGGGTCACTGAGTCAGAACCTAAGACCTGTCTTCAACAAAGGGTTTTAATAACAAAGTGAAGAGATTGGGAGCTACATATAAAGGCTTAATATCCAAAATATATAAAGACCTCTAACAAACGAACAACAGAAAGATAACCCAATCAAAATTGAGCAAAGGACTTGAATAGATATTTCACTAAAGAAGATACAGAAACGCTAACAACACTCAGTATCATTAGCCATTCGGGAGACGTAAGGCAAAACTACAATGAGATATTACTTCTTTTAGGATTATTAAGATTTTAAAAAGTAAAAAACGTTTCCTAAAAACACTTTGAAATGTCAGATTGAGATTTAATGTCGAATGGATTCCATCTAGTCAGACTCACCTAGGTAGATGCAACTTGGATAATCTCTTTCTGTGGTCCATAGCTCTTCTCCTTGTTCTAACTTGCGAACCATGTCGGGTTTAGTCATGTGAAACCCTGATAATGAAAAATGAGACTTGGTCTAAGCTGCTTGGGCTTCAGAGCTATTGAAGGAAGAGAAAGATACAACTTCAGGGTGGCAAATGAAGCATACATTTACATCTTAACAAAGTTAATATCTTGCAATAAGCATAATCATATTTTCTGCTAACAAGAAGGATTCACCACCTCCGAGCCCTGAAATTCAAAGTTCCATATGTTTCAAGAATTCTTGAAAGAGAATAATATCAAAACATTCTAATTTTCCTTACCCACAGAAATGAGGTGACAATAGTTTTCCAGCATCACATCCCTGTAGAGGGCCTTCTGAGCAGAGTCCAGTTGCAGCCACTCCTCCTGGGTGAAGTCCACGGTCACATCCTTGAATGACACTGATCCCTGTAAGGAAACACTGAAGTTCATCCTAGCGTGATTGGAACTAGGTGAAAACTAGATACTGGTGACTTAGTTCAGACCATAAAAGGAGCCCGGAGGCACAGTAGTTAAAACTACTTGGCTGTTAACCAAAAGGTCTGTGATTTGAAGCCCTTAGCCAGTCCACAGGGGAAAGATGTAGCAGTCTGCTTCCGTGAAGATGCCCTGGCAACTCTATGGGGCAGTTCTACTCTGTCCAGCTCAACCGTAACATTAAGGTCATGGGTAATTCTGAACATGTTAACTGGTCAAAACTCGGTTTCTTGTTTTATGTGTTATAGAAAAATGACTGAAAATTTATTCTTTTGTTATTATCTCATGCTAAAAATATGAGGGGTGCCCTAAAAACCAGAATTTTTTTCAAAGCTGTGTATTTAATTAAAAAAAATAATTTTATTGGGGGCTTATACATCTCTATCACAATCCATACATTGTGTCAAGCACATTTGTACATTTGTTGCCATCATTTTCAAAACATTTTCTTTCTACTTGAGCCCTTGGTATCAGCTCCTCACTTTTTCTCTCCCTCCTCCACTCTTCCTCCTTTATAAATTATTAATTTTTTTGTTTTTTACAAAATAACCTTATCACCTTCAAAGTACTCTCCTTTACACTTAATACATTTGTCAAATCTGTGATTCCATTCCTGGAAACGTTTTTGAAACTTATCTGTTTAAATGGCTAGCAGCACCTCCCTCATTTTTTTCTTTGCCTCTTCTATGGCATTAAAACGCTGTCCTTTAATGTCCCTCTTCATTCATGGACACAAAAAGAAGTCACATAAAGCAAGGTCAGATGAGTAAAGTGCAAGGGACAAGAGAGGCATGCTGTTTTTTTGCCAAAAACTGGCTCACTGAGATGGCTGCAAGAGCGGGTGCATTGTTGTGGTGGCAGACAGTCACCCATCTGCCACAAATCAGGCCTTTTTTGTCACACAGTTACACTATCTTTTCAGAACCTCTAACTAGAAAGCTTAATTAACAGTCTGACCTGGTGGAACAAACTCCAAACATACTACAGGTTTACATTTTCATCCACTAGGGAAGTTGGTGGATATCCAGAATGAGGTTTGTCATCAATCAACATTTCACTTTTCTGAAATGAGAAAACTACTCATACACTTAAGTTTTTCCCATAGTGCTGTCCTGGTAAGTTGTGTTCAGAGAACATCACAACAGTATTTGAAGCATTTTTCTGTGGGACACAGAAAGATTTCTCCCAAATATATGTTAGACTTAGGACACTGCTTGCAGCTAATGGTAAATGATTGTCAAGTTACCTCCCTCAAGGCAGTCAACTGCCAGACTATTGTCTGATCCCACCACAAGTTGGGCCCACTCCCTGCTGTTAAGGACAATGGGCTACTTCTCCCTAAAGGCTTGTGACTATTAGTCTGGTCCCTGTAGGGTGGGTTTACACCCTACTGATAATGGTTTCTATAGTGAGCCAGAGAACAGGTCAAAACCGGGTCAGTGACATCCAAAGTTAGGCTGCCATCCTGAATCTAGGATCCACCCATCTTGTCACATGTGTACCCCCATCACCTCCCCTTCCTATTATGTGGATACCCCTAGATCACACCCCTCCCATTGCTGTATTACCTGTAGCACAACCCTTTTCTGTGGCGTATGTATTCACCTGTAATTAGGGGGCTTGCACGTCCCCAGAGAATATAAAAGCCTTGGTTAGCAATAAATCTCTCTTCATATGGACCAAGTGAGGCTGAGGTGAGCATGCTGCCATAAAATATGTCTGACTCCATTATTTCAATCTCTCTTCTCTCTCTCATGCTATGACTTTATATCTTCTCTCTCTCATGCTATGACTTTATAATCTTTACTTATTATCGCTGTACAATTGCCTCTACCGGACCTGTGATGATGTGTTAGGGGCTGGTAACCCTGACATTTTTCCCAAGCAGGAAACAAAATTTCACAGTTGCATGCTGTTCTCTTAAATTGGCCATCACAAAATCGGAAGTTCTATCATACTTTTACGAAAAAGTTCACTGTGACCAGAGAACCTTCCCAGGTGATGCCACTGAGTGCACTAACTTAGAGCAAGTTGCTCAATGTTCACTCACTGGGAAAAATGTGTACTATGAAAGTTCTGCACTGCTCAGCACAATTCCAGGTGGGTTTTTTGGGGGTACCCCGCCTCGTACTCCTTTGGACTTGTGAAGGCTGAAACACCTGGTAAGCAGCAGCAGATGCCTGCTATCTCAAGCTTATGGAATTGGCAGTTGGACTTTGGTTCGGTTGCTTTGAGGGTGCCTATTGAGCAGTGGCTCGGGACTATTATATATCTACTATTTTAATTACCTGCTTGCTTTCTGATATGTATTAATTTGATAGGCATGGTTCTGCCTTTGTGAATGAGTGTTATTGAAAGTTTTGCCCTTCACCAAACCCCATTGTTTGTGTAAATAATGTCACTTAATTTAATCTGTACAAGTCAACAATTCATGGATTGAGAAGCCAGCCTATACTTGTATAATTTCCTGTTCTCAACAGTGCTTTAAACTCTATTATCATTGGCTAAATTAATGCTCTTATCAAGAGTATTATTGCCCCAGAGGATGATTTATAATGTTCACTATCATTAAATGTTATTGATATCTCTAAAGTGAACCAGAGACATATATAAACCATAAATATATGAATGAATTTTGGGCTCCCACTTAATTCTACCTCCAATCTAAGAATAACTGATTCTTATGATATGGTCCAGCCGCATTTCTGGGGGAAGACCGACACCATTGATGAATGACATACCCAATCGACAGATTAGCCTTGGATCCAGCTAGCATGTATACTTGGCGAGGGTTAAAGAGTATCTGGCTCAAGAGAAACTGTGAACAGGAACAGTCTTACCATAAATAAGAGAATCTATAAGAGAATCAAAGTGCAACCTGGGAGACCGCCCTGAGAGTACTGCCTTAAATTTTCCAAATAAGGTTACTTGTTTTCCTCACCCCAGCCAACCTGGACTAAAAACGAGTTTCATGAAAAGAAGTCCAATATCCAGAATAAATAGGGAAGCAAATGTTCGCACACCCTTAACAGGGGGGCAGACGTGGGATGGGGGTGGGGGTGTTGCTGTTTCAGAAAGGAGAAAGGAAACATCTCACCTGAGACATGGCTTTGAGTTTTGAAAGAGATGATGTTCTCTTTTGAGCTCTGGGAAGAGTCCTGGAAAGGCAGAGATGGAGGATGTAAGGAATCGTACTTGGGGTGAATATCTCCCAGAATAACTCGGGCAAATTTGCATTAATTTTCGCCACTTAGGCAAGGTGTACTCTCTGTATCCCACACATGGACAAACTCTTCTCCTTCCCCAAAGTCAGAAACCCATCTTCGGAATGGATTCTGGGTAACCTGTTGTAACCTGGAGATAGGGGACATTGCATTTTGCCCTTGTAGCTCAACCTTCCAACTCCTATACAGCACAGGTTTGTTACATCTTCAAATCATTTTTCAAACACTTTTTACCAATTCACAGTTAGATGTGAATACCCGGACTCCCAACATTCTGAGGAATTTAGTTGACAATAATTTCTAATCTCAAAAAAAAAAAAATAAAATAAAATAACTTCTAATCTCTGCTTATGGTCTGTATTATAAACCTGATTTATATTTCTTATGATGAATGAAAATAATGTTCTAAGGAATTTAAAGGAATTTGTTTCCTTATAGAATGCCTATTTTTCTAGTGAGTTTAAAATTACAAATAAGAAAATTTAAATGTAAAGTTCAGTTTGCAAATAAGAAAAAATGTTTTCTTAGTTTCTCATATGAAAAAAGTATTTTGCCTTTTGAACATTTTCTCTCCTATATGTTTGATGTTTAATCACATTTGTACAATCCCAATTTCTTCAATGGATATGAAATGCCATCTTTATCATACTACATTCCATTATATATTGGAACTATGTGGATTATTTCTCTAGTTCATTTCCTCTGACTTCCTTTTATCATATTACTTAATAAGCACAGTTAAAATTAGAAAATTAGCTATTATTTATCATTACTTTATCAATAGTTAATATAAGCATAAGATACTTAACAATATTTTTAGTAGTACAGGTAGCAGAAATAGGAAAGAAACTGACCAAGTATTCTACCCTTTCCATTTTGCATGTAACAATCTAGACAGAGAAGATCTTTTGATAAATGAAGTCTTGAGTTTTGAGTCCATAGGACAGAGTAGAACTGCTTGGTAGGATTTCTGAGACATTAAATCTTTACAGGATCAGCCAGCCTCCTCTTTCTCCAATGAAGTGGCTGAAGGGTATGAACCACAAACCTTTCAGTTACAGCCGAATGCTGATGCACTGTATCCCCGGGGCCTCTTTAACTTCCACAGTAAATATTTTAACAAGCAAAATAGCTACCTCAATTTCTAAAAGGTGGCTGGCCTGGTGATTCTACACGTTCCAAGTACTTTGTTATTAGTTGATTCTGCTGGAAGAAGCTGGTTATGGAGTTCAGCCAGGAGTGTTGAAAGCAGTAGTTATGGGTAAAATCTGTCTTGCTCTTTTCCTTCATGCTAGCTGGAATTGACTCTGTGACAATAGCTTTGGTTTGGTTACTACACTCATGGAGGGTTATTTCTTTCAGCACGTATGGTGTTTACTTCCTATGGTGTACCCAACCATCTGGAACCTAGGAAAATCTTACCTTTCTTTCCAATACTTAGATTTCTATATTTGCGAAATTGCTACTGAGTCATACCTCTGGGGGTCAACTTAACAGCCAATACTCGGCTAATTAAATCTCACATATCTAGTTGGGCAGGATCATACCAAAAGTTTCTCAGTCGTTCATCCATCCAGTGGGTCAACATGGTCACAAAGCTATCATATGTAACCGTAGGTTTACTGACACCTCTACCGTTCCATTCACTCAAACATACCTCACAAAATCACAATACCACAGTCCCACAAGCCACTCACACACTAAGACAGCACATTACACAAGTGCATGGAAAGTCACAAGATCACTTCACAAGTCACTCAGGGGTGTCCCCAAAGTCTCAAACACTACTCACATCTAATCTAAACGCAGATACACGCGCAAGAAAACCCACAAAGCAGTAAGATTGTGCCCATTTTCACAAACAGTTGGCCACAAGAAGACATAAAGAACCAGCAGGCATCCAAACCAAATCGGACAGACACACACCGTTAAACACACAGACACACACACTCGCACGTGCGCGCCGCCTGACACACCGCCTGTGGTGTATGCGCCAGATAACTTGCCCCTCGTGTACACAGAGCTCAGTCCCCGTGCTCCCTCCGAGTCGCGCCACGCCCCCTTGTGTACCACGCCCACCCGCGCCACGCCCACGGACCACACCCGAAGTCCGGGTTCGCACGGGTCTGGGTGCTCGAACCCCGCGGCGCCAGCTCCCGTTCTAACAGCCACCGGGCACGGCCTGGGCTCTCGGCGTCCTCGGAGGCCGCCTCGCGCGGCTCTCGCTGCCCCGGCCGGCCCTCTGGGGCCTGCGCTCCCGTCCCCTCCGCGGCCTTCTCTCTCAGGGCCCCGCGAGCACCGGCCTCCCCCAGCCGAGGCCAGGGCCTGCGCCTGCGCACTCGCGCGCGCGGCCCCGGGCGAAGCGGCGCGGCCCCGGCTTCCGGTGCGCTTGCGCGGGTCCGCGCCGGGCTTTTCCGGCCGTGGTCCTGTTTCTCGCCGTTCCCGACGGCGAGCACCCGCTAACCTGGTGGACGTTGGTTGTGGAGATAGGCGTGGTGAGTTCAGGTGACTCGGTCGGGTGCCTTGGAGCGTCTGGGGGGCGTGTCCGCCGGAGCATCTCCGATCCAGCTTGTGAATGGGACTTCTCGCCGGGCCGCGGTCGGCGGAGGCTTGAGGTTTATCACCCTGCGACTGTAACGGAGCGTTCTTGTGACCAAATGTGACTGAGGGCTGTCCCCGCCCCAACACACACACACACACACACACACACACACACACACACACACA
>NW_022104553.1:34451470-34458733 GCF_000313985.2 Echinops telfairi
ATATTTGATTTACAAATAAGGAATCCTACTTCGCGGAATTTCATTTATCACGGTAGGGTCTAGAACCGATTAACCACGGTAAACGAGGGTTCACTGTATATGGTCACTATGAAATAGGCTCTAGAGCACCTAACACAAACAAGTCATTGCACACTCAAAGATAAGGAACCAAGAAAGCAGGAAGTTAATTGTGATCAGTATTTAGAAGTACAAAAATGAGCCAAATGTTCATACGAAGGAGTTATTAAAATAACTAAATTGCCATACAATTCGACCCAAATTATTATATATTTTGATCAGTGAATTTTTCTAAGGACAGTCTATAAGTTTTGCCTCTCCCCTAAAGTCTATAATTGCGTAAGACATTTCAGAACTGTGTATGGCTGAGAAGATTTTAACCCACTGACCTAGAATCAATAACCTACAATTGGAAATGATCTTCAGGAGGAGTCTGTCTAAAAATAATTTCCTGTGTTATGTAAAGCATTAAGCTTATGATAGATATTTATAAGCAGTTTTTTCAAAGTTTATATCTAATATGATATATAAACTAGTCATTCAATGGAGAAAGGCAAGTGATAAAGCTACAATGATTAAACCTCTACTGTGGACCAAGGTTATTGAAAGTGCCACATCTCAATTATGCTCATTCACTGGATAATCTGAATATTGAAAATACCTCATGTTGGTGAACTATAATGAAAGAATATATGACATTTGGTAGGCTTATTTATTTCCCTCACACTGATATTAATGCTGTCTCCTGTCATTTTGCCAGGCTGTTTCCTTGGCTTTAAGAATGAATATAGCTCTCCTTCCAACTCTCTAGGGAAAAAATGCTTTAAATGAAAATACAATAAGTTATTATATACTTGATGATATCAAAGGCCCTGGTAGCGTTGTGTGTTAAACATTTGGCTGATAACCAACAAGGTCAGCAGTTGGACCACCAGCCATCCTACAGGAGAAAGATGAGGATATCACCTGTAGGAAAGTTGGACAGCCGGGGTAACTCAAGAGCAGTTCTCTTCGGTCCTATAGGGTTGCTATGAGATGGAATAGACTCAATGTTGCTGAAGGGGCTTCAAAAAGTTTGTGGAAATTTTCCATTATATTTTAATTCCATTTTAAAATAAACTTTCTGAAGTATTCCTGAGGTTGGAATTACATATGTCTGTTGAAAAAAACTTGAATGATAATGTTGACCTTATAAAATAGGAAGTGAAAAGGTGAGACAGCGCAAAAACAGGACAGCTCCCCCTGAGGAGTTTCTCAGAAGTTTTCAAAGCCCTCGGCACTCAGTTTGTACTAACCACCCAAAACCGGGTAAAATGCTCAACAAAATAGGAATAGAAGGAAAATCCCACAACATATTTAAGAATATAGACACAAAACAAACAGCCACCATTAGTCTCAACAGGGAGAGACTGAAATCATTTATTTTTCAAACAGGAACCAGACGGGTACTAATTATCACCACACCTAATCAGTAGCGTGTTTGAAGTCTTTACCTGAAATAGAAGGACAATAAAAGAATTCCAAATTGGCAAAGAAGAAGTAAAACTATCTGTATTAAAAAAAAATACCTGTATTTACAAATGATGTAATCCTATACATAGAAAATTACAAAGACTCAGCAACGGAATTACCAGAACTAATTGAAAGATTAAGCAAAGTGGCAGCATGGAAGATTAAGACACACACAGAGCCACATAAGCAGATGCCATTTACAATAGCCACCTGGAAGATGAAATACTTATGAATAAATGTAACCTGAAGAACAAAGGAGCAATACAGTGAAATGTCCTAAACATTGCTACAAGAAAGCAAAAGAGACCTATATAAATATGTAACATACTATATTTATGGATAGGGAGATTTAAAAATTGGAACATGGTAATGCTACCCAAAGTAATCTACAGATAAAATGTAATTTAAAATCTAGATCCAACATCACTCTTTTTATTTTTATATATTTATTTTTTTATCGTTTTATTAGTCAACATCACTCTTTTAACAACTTAGGGAAATGAACCGCAAAGTTTATATCCAAAGGAAAGCACAAATACAGAAGAACAAAGTAGAAAATCTCTCACTGCCCCATCTTGAAATCTAATACACAGCTGTTACTGGTATAATGAGAGACACATAAACCAATGGAACAGAATTGCGAACCTAGAAATAAATCCATCCACCATGGACAAGTTGAACTTGGATAAAGACCTAGAAATCAATAAATGAGTAAGAGATAGTTTCTTTAAAAACAGTCCTGGCAAAACGATATATATTTGCAGAAAAAAAGAAACCAACCACATATCTCACCATGTACAAGAGCTAACTGTAAAACCTAAATCTATAAAGGCCACCCATGAAAAGGTAGTGTCACAGTTGAGTGGCATAGGAGTCCTGACAGCATAGTGGTTTTGAGTTGGGCTGCTAACTACGAAGTCAGCAGTTCGAAACCAACAGCTGTTCCACAGGAGAAAGATGAGGCTTTCTACACCTGTAAAGAGTTACAGTCTTAGAAACTCACAGAGGCAGTTCTACCCTGTCCTATAGGTTGCTATGAGTTGAAATTGACTCAATGCAGTGAGTTTGGTTATAGTATTACATGGCATAAATGCACTAAGAAGCATGACAACACACACAGAGTAGAAGATTAACTCACTCACTGACATCAACCTATGACATCACTGCGGCTCCTTGAAGACAAACGAGAGAACTGGAACTTCCTAAAATATAGCCTTTTGTGTGCATTAAAAGACTTCACCAGAATAATGAAAAAGAACTCAGGTTTGGGACAATTTGTGGGGGCAATAACATATTAGAATAGTGTTTAATCTCAAAATGTTATAGAAGATTTAAGAACATGAACAGCAACAAAAAATCCAATTCTAAAAAGGCAGAGGACTTAGACACTTCATCAAAGAATCACAGATGACCAACACACATAAGAAATGCTTGTGATCGTTAGTCATGATTTTTAGAGGCCAAATTGGTTCTAATTCATGTTGTTGTTAGATGTGGTAGAGTCCGTTCCACTGTGACGCTCTGTACAAGAGAATGAACACTACCTAGTCTTGTGCCTTCCTCACAATTGTTCTTGGATGTGCGTCCATCAATGCAGCCACCGTGTCAAGTCTTGTTAAGGGTATTCCTCCTTTTCACCGCCCTCTAGTTTATCAAGCCTGATGTCCTTCTCAGGGGTCTGGTCTCTCCTGACCACATGTCCAAGGCATGTGAGACCGAGTGTCACCATCGTTGCCTGGAGGAGCATTATGGCTGCGCCTCTTCCAAGACAGTTCTCTTGGTCTCATGGAGGCAATTAGCCATACATTCTATAGCCTCCTATTCCTGACGCTCCTCCTCCCTGTTGCTCCAGAAAATCGACACCAGTTCTTATGCGTTCGTTCAATGGGCTCTTTCAAGCTTTTACTACCCCAGACCCTGCACAACTAAGAAGCACTCAACATACGAATTTGCTAATTCACTGTTCTGTGAAACTGGTCCTAAGCCTCCAGACCAAGAAACCAATTCGATTTTTAGTTGTATATAAACAGCCTCAGCAGGTACTCTTCTCTGATCTCTACCCTTCATACACACCTTTTGTCATTGTTATAAATATATATGCACCAGACATCTTGGGCCACTTCAACTTTTGACAGCGCTTAAAATAATCAGTTGTCATTCAAAAAGGTTTCTTTCACTTTTCTTTGTTTTTTTTGGCCCTTGAAATAGCATTTTTATTTTATTTTTTTAAATCATTTTATTAAGGGCTCATACAACTCTTATCACAATTCATACATACATCAATTGTGTAAAGCGCATTTGTACATTCATTGCACTCTTCATTCTCAAAACATTTCCTCTCCACTTAAGCCCCCGGCATTAGGTCCTCATTTTTCCCCTCTCTCCCCACTCCCCCCTCCCTCATGAGCCCTTGATAGTTTATAAATTGGTATTTTGTCATATCTTATCCTCTCTGACGTCTCCCTTCACCCACTTTTCTGTTGTCTGTCCCCCAGGGAGGAGGTCACATATAGTTCCTTGTAATCGGTTCCCTCTTTCCAACCCATTCTCCTTCTACCCTCCCAGTATCACCACTCACACCACTGGTCCTAAGGGATCATCTGCCCTGGATTCCCTGTATTTCCAGTTCCTATCTGTACCAGTGTACATCCTCTGGTCTAGCCAGACTTGCAAGGTAGAATTCATATCATGATAGTGGGAGCGGGGAGGAAACATTTAGGAACTAGAGAAAAGTTGTATTTTTCATCGTTGCTACATCGCCCCCTGACTGGCTCATCTCCTCCCCGATTTTCTAACATTACATTATGCCTCTATGCTCATTTCTTCCTTGTACTTTGTTGTATGTAACTTGTGGAAGGGGATACACACCCTTATTGGAGGTCATACCTTTTGAGTTTACAAAGAAGAAAGAAGTGAGGAGAGAGAGGGACGTCACAATTACAAAGAAAGAAGAGCTGGGAGTGGAGCATGTACCAGGAAAGTTGTGCCGAGGAATTTTTCCCTCATCGCAACAAGGCACCTGCTCATTTTTCAAGAGTAGTAAGGGCTGCTTTCTGGGAAACAGCTCAGACTAACAAATTTCAGCTTAAAGCCAATTCCCAGGCAATTCCCCCCACCAAAGAAAACAAAACAAAAACCAAACCCACTTCTATAGAGTCGATTCCCTCCAGGAGAATTTCAGGTTCCAAGATAAGCCAGGCTTTTTCTTTAGCAGAAGCAAAAACTTAATACTATCATGTGAGACCGCTATGTTCCAAGTGCAAAGCTCTCCTAAGTTCTTTTTGTCTTGTCATGTTTAGAGTCCAAATAGGCCACCTCAGAAAATATGCACATTGACCTAAATGTGCAGATAAATGGTCAAATAAAAAGCACTACATCATTCAAGGTGAAGACTGATTCAGGCTATAACATGAATGAATCAAGAAAATACTAATTAAAAGAAGCCAGATACAAAGGTTCCCATATTATATCATTCCAAGAGTCCAGAATAGGCAAATCTACGGAGACAGTAAGTGTTTACAAAGCGCTAGGACGAAGGAGGAATAGGGAGTGGATACAATGTTGATAGCTTTAGAATTCCGTAGATATGTTTAAAACCTCTGCCTTTTCCACCTCAGGAGAAGAGATTTTTCAAACCAAACAACCAAAAAAACATAAACACCAGTGCTAGAGCATCATGCTTTAAAGATCAGGAATTTGATTTTTCCACAAGAGTACTTTTAGCAAAATTGCTGTGCTTTAACAAAAAATGATTTAAGGTAGCAGCTTCCCCCGCAAATTTGGTTTCCAGCTATACACCCACTTTGCCATGGTATTGCTTAGATTTAGATGGCATGTCGCTATGTTCATTCATTCCTTTCTGCTTATACCATTTCCAGGACACTAGTTTCCTCTGCCTTCTCATCGTTCCTCCAGAGTAACTTTTAACCATTTAGGCTTATATAGTTGGTTTTCTTTAAAAAGAAGCTTATTCCTCAAGGGTGGTATGCTTAATTTTATGATTCAATCTTATTTAGCCAGCAGGTAGGATCATTTCCGTTTACGGTTTCAAGTGTGTCTCAGGGTGATGAGCTCAGCAAGTTCTCTAGTCTCAAGTCTTCTAGTAAGTCTGGACTTAACAAAAAAAGCTCATCTCTGTTCCATATGCATCTCTTATTTGGTCCTTAAGGATCCTTCGAACGTGGTCCTGATCAGAACAGCCAGTAGTGGGCGAACCTTTTGCCAATCTAGGTTTTTACGGGTGTAGAACTTATTAATAGTGCTAGGTTTGGGGATGGTTTTCTTTCTCTAAGTAGAAAGAATTCACCCAGTAGAAAGAAGCATGATTACAAGTCAAAGTTACTTTTGTAAGTGAAAATAAAGGTGTTTTTTTTCTTTCTTTTTAAGAATTTCATTGGGAGCGCTTACAGATATCTTAACATTCCATAGTTCAACCACATCAAGCAGTATTGAACAACTGCTACCACAATCAGTTGCAGCACATTTTCTTTCTTCTCGAAGTCTTTGATATCAGTTCCCCTTTATCACCCCCCACCCCAGCATACCACCCAGGAACCCTTACTCCTTTTTTTTTCTATAATAGTTTTAATTGGTTTTTTGCCATATCTTACACACTCCAATATATCCATTCACATACAATCCTGTTGTTTGATCCCATCAAGTGGGGTTATACAGTCACCAATGCTATCAGTTCCCTATTACTGCCCCCCTCCCCAATTCCCTTCTCCTCCCTTACCCTCAGGGACCCATTACTCTGTTACTGTTTCTGAAGGGTTATCTATCTTGGCTTTCATGTACTGAACGATCTTAAATATACAAATGAATATATGCAAATCCAAATCTAAGATGATTCATGAGGTAAAACAAATAAAAACCATAATAGTAAGGGGAGGAAATATTAAGGAACTAGAGGTCAGTTATGTGGTTGGTTCATCAGTGGCATACTGCACCCTGGATTTATCATCCCTTCCATGTAGCCCTTCTGAGAGGGACTGTCCAGTTATCTTACAGGTTGGTTTGGGGTCTCCACTACATCCATGCCCCTTCACATCAACTTTGTTGCTTGTTTTTGAATTTCTGATACCTCTCCTTGCTAATACCTCATGATCACACAGGCTGGTGTGTATCTTCCATGTGGGCTCTGTTGCCTCCCTGCTAGATGGCCGCTTGTTTAACTACAATCCTTTAAGACCTTAGACACTCTATCTTTTAATATCTGGGCACCATCAGCTTTCTTCACCACATTTACTTAAGCATCCATTTTGTCTTTAGCAATCCTGTCAGGAAGGTGAGTATCATACAATGCCACATTATTAGAACAAACCATTCTTGTACTGAGGTAAGATCAAGTAGAGGCCTGTGGTAGTTACATTCTCTGTTGTCTATTTGAGACTTAAGCTCACCTCCATGATACAATCACTGAAGACAAATGGGTGCATAAGCAAATGTGGCGAAGAAAGCTGATGGTGCCCAGCTATCAAAATATATAGCATTTGGGGTCTTAAAGACTTGAAGGTCCATCTAGCTCAGAAGCAACAAAGCCCACATGGAAGAAGTAAACCAGCCTGTGCGATCACGAGGTGTCGAAGGGATCAGTTACAAGGCATCATCAAAACAAAAAATCTTATCATAGTGAATGAGGCGGGGATATCGGGGAGGAGACGAGCCAGTCAGGGTGTGATGTAGCAACGATGAAACATACAACTTTCTTCTAGTTCCTAAATGCTTCCTCCC
>NW_022104553.1:34459147-34462144 GCF_000313985.2 Echinops telfairi
TGATAAGAGTTGTATGATGTATGTATGGATTGTGATAAGAGTTGTATTTTAAAAAAATTGAGACTTAAGAGTGAAGCGGTGGAGTTTAGCCTATCAATCAAGTCGCAGCTTGATGACCTCATTTGGAGGTGCTAAGGAGAGAAATAACTCGCTGGAGTCAGGACACATATTCTCTCCCTGAGAGACATTCCTCTTGACAAGCCACATGGAGCTATGCTGATGGCAGCCAGAACCTTGGAGCTGGACGAGCCACATGGAGAACCACACCAGCATTGAGATGCTTACCCTGCCACTAGATCTACAAGACTCTCCACCCACTGGCCTTTGATCTTCCTGCATTCGGCATCACTGCATGTGTTTCATGAGTCTGAAGAGGACTTTATGGATTGGTATCGCACATATGGGCTAATATCAGACTTATGGACTTGATCTGGACTGGGCTGAGATGTTTTCTCAATATTCAATTGCTCTCATATATAAAACTCTTATACACATATGAGTCTCTCTGGATTTGTTTCTGTAGTCTAACATAAGGCCCAAAGTCCATCTGCTTCTTTATTGCAATTGCATATATATATCTATATATATATACATTTTGATAGCACATTCTCACAGACAAAAATGGGCTATCTCTGGAAAGAGTGGAGGGTCACATGGAGAGACTAGGAAAGGAGGGGTGGCAAACCGAAAGGAGCGAATGTGCCATCTCTTGGAAGGGGAAGAGACATGGAAAAGTGTGGAGGTGGAACCAAAGTAAGTGGCTCGAGGACATGCCTTCCTTCCCTCACTGGTCTCCTCCCACATCCACTTGGAGGATGTGGTTGTGTATCTTGGTGGATTTGGGCCTCTACTTAAATTTTACCTCAGTCCAAGAACGGTTTGTTCTAATAATGTGGCATTGTATGAGAAGAGGCATCAGAAGTGCTAAAACAAGCAACAAAGTCAATGTGAAGGGGCGTGGATGTAGTGGAGACCCCAAACCCACCTGTACGATAATTGGACAGTCCCTCTCAGAAAGGCCACATGAAAAGGTATGATACCTGGGTGCCGTTTGGCACTGATGAATCAACCACATAACTATCCTCTAGTTCTTTAATACCCCCCCTTACTATTATGGTTTTTATTTGTTTTGCCTCATGAATTGTCTTAAATTTGGATTTGAATTTGTTTATTTGTATATTTAAGATCGTTCAGTACATGAAAGCCAAGATAAATAACCCTTCAGAAACAGTAACAGGAGTAATGGGTCCTGAGGGTATGGGAAGAGAGTGGGGTGAGGGGAGAAATAGGGAGCTGATCGCATTGATCACTGTATAACCCCACTTGATGGGATCGAACAACAGAATTGTGTGTGAATGGATATATTGGAGTGTGTAAGATAAGACAAAAAAACCCCAGCAAAAACTACTATAGAAAAAAAAAAGGAGTAAGGGTTCCTGTGGGGTATGCTGGGACAGGGTAGGCAATAAAGGGGAACTGATATCAAAGAGTTCAAGAAGAAAGAAAATGTGCTGCAACTGATTGTGGTAGCAATTGTACAATACTGCTTGATGTGGTTGAACTATGGAATGTTATAGTATCTGTAAGAGCTCCCAATAAGATAATTAAAAAGATAAAAAAGAGTAGGCAAATGTATAGGACAAATGTTTTAGTGGTTACCAGGGGTGGGCAGGATGGTGGAAGGGGAGCTGTTGTTTATGGAACAGTAAGTGTCTGCTAATGGTGATGGAAAATTTGCATTAGTTAAATGTATGACTGCATAGCTATAACTGTTGTCACTCAGTTACATATATGTGAAACTCGAATGGCACATGTTGTGTGATATATTTTTACTGAAGATAAAGAGTAGCAGAGTCTGCTCAAACCCCTCATAGTATTTGTTTTATTGATTTGGGAGTCTCAGGTCATGGTTTCATTGGACATTTCAGTTAATTAACTCATTAACAGTTAATTAGCTTCTGTTCTTTCTCCATGAAGTGCCCAGTTGACACAGTAGGGTCTTATCTGCTCCCGTAAGCATTTTACAGTGACAGTTCTCAACCTGTGGGTCACGATGCCTTTGTGAGTTGAGTGACACTTTCACAGGGGTTGCCCAATTAATAACAGTAACAAAATTAATTTTGAAGTAGTAACAAAAATAATCTTATGGTTGGGGGTCACCGCAACATGAGACACTGTATTAAAGGGTCGCTGCATTAGGAAGGTTGAGAACCACTGTTTTACAGTCTTAGACGTCCTATATAGGCTTGCTATGCGTGAATCAACACAATGCTTGTGCATTGGGTGTTTGTTTTGTTTTGAGTTCATGCTTGCTTTTTATTTTGTTTTGGATTCTACTAGCTTGCTGCCTACGTCCTAGGATGTTAAAAGCTTGCAAGTTGTTTTGGTCTTATTTCATGGGGCAGTCTGCATGGAGGCAATTAGCCATGTGTTCAGTTTTCTCTCTAGTGCCGACACTTCTGCCTCTTGCTACAGGGTCATAGTGACAAATTATAACTTTTCAAGGAAATTGTTGATTTCATACAAGTTGTCGAATTTATTGGAATAAAGTTGTTCATAACATTCCCTGTTCAGTCACTGTAGATTCTGGATTGGTAAACCCATTTTCATTCCTGACATTGGTAATGTCCTCTATTAATTTTTAATAGCAATCTTTTCAATTATTGAAATATTTTGGTATAAAGAACTTCTGGTTTTGTTCATTTCCTGTATGTTCTAGATACTTTCCATCTCATTTACTTCTGTCTTCACTATTACTGTCTTTTCTTACCTTGAGTTCAGTTTGTTAAGATGGAAAGAGACACTGATTTCATGTCTCCTCATTGTACTGCCTTTCAAAAAAAATTTATTGGGGCTCGTATAACTCTTATCACAATCCATCCATGCATTGTGTCAAGCACATTTGTACATGTGTTGCCATCATCATTCTCAAAATATTTGCTTTCTACTTGAGCCCTAAGTATCAGCTCCTCATTTTCCCCCTCCCTCACAAACTCT
>NW_022104553.1:34462880-34476989 GCF_000313985.2 Echinops telfairi
CAAAGTGTTCTTGCATTGAGGGAGTACTTGAGTGGAGGCCCAATGTCCATCTGCTACCTTAATACTAAACCTATAAGTATATGTACATAGATATTTCCCCATCATCATATATAAATATATTTACATATGTACATACCTATATTTAGACCTCTATAAATGCTGTTTGCCTTCTAGTTCTTTCCTCTATTTCCTTTTACTTTCCTCTTGTCCGACTGTCATGCTCAGCCTTCATTTGGGTTTCAGTAATTCCTCTTGGTTACATTGCTCTTGATCAAGCCCTACCAGGCCTCTTACACCCTCCTTGTCACTGATTTTGGATCATTTGTTGTTCCCTTGTCACTGGGTTTGTTAACACCACTTCCTTTCCCCCACCTCTCCCTCTCCAGAACCATCAGTCCCCATTGTTTTCTCCTCCAGATTGTTTATCCTGCCTATCTTATCTAGATAGACCTCCAGAGATAATAATATGCACAAAAACAAGACAGCAAAACAAAGCAACAAAAGAAAACAAAACAACAACAAGCCAATGACAAAAAAAAAGAAAAACCGGTAAATAGTTCAAGGTTTTTTGTTGACCTTTAGGAGTGTTTTCCGGTCTAGTCTGATGGGGTGCCACACTCTGGCCCGAAAGTCTATTTTTGATATTCCCTTGCTCTGCTTCCGTCACTGTTCTATTGCATGCCCTTAGTGTTTTGCCTTGGTGTGGTGAGATCAGATTGGGTGCAATTCCCACATGTGTCTCCATTGTTGTCCCCTCTAGAGCTGTGGGTCAGTGAGGGATGTCGTGTCTCGATGGTCCTCTCTGTGCATTGGCTACTCTGAGCAGGGTTATCGACCCCAAGGCTTGGTGGCCCAGGATGTGATCCACTCGCTCTCCCTCCCCCCTTCATTTGCTCCTTTGTGTTCTGATCAGACATGTCCCTCTCCCTGAGCTGTAGCTTCAGTGCTGTCATCTGGAGTAAATTCTTCTGGGGCCCCGGGGCGGCTCTCCATGTAGTTGGGATTGGGGCCACCCTGCAGACCTCTCTACTGGCTCCCTGCTTCATGCCGGTATACTGCATTCACATCTTCGCGCTCTGGGTTGAAGTCTGGTCCCTCTTTCCCTGTGGAGATATAAACAATACCCTCCCCTTGGGTGGGTTAGAACCCTGTTCCCCTGCTACCCATTTCTTTTTTTCTTCTTCCCTTTTCCCCCCTTCTTTTTAGTTGGCTACCATATGTATCCCTGGATTTGGTCTGGGACCTCACCCCAGGAATGTTTGTATACAGTAGCTTTTTCCCTATGCCCCTCTTGCATTTTTTTTTTAAAAGCTTACCTGAGCGGTCTCATGTTATAATAGTCCTTTTGTTGTAGTGCCATTTAAAAACTATGAATGTTCTTCTGAAAGCTTCAACCACTACATCCTCAAATTTTAAAGTACAAACATTAGAGGGTTTTATAGATTTTTTAATTAATTTGCTTACAATTTATGCCTCGTTGTTAGGGGGCAGAGTTTGTTAGGTTACAATATTTTGAAATGTGTTGAGATTTATGTTTGAGCAGCACATAATATATAGGAGAACTGTGCTCCTGAAGGTTTTTAAGAGGGCACTCCAGGACAGGAGGGGCAACTCCTTAACAATCTTGAAGGCCAGCTAACAGACCCAGAATTTTTGTATATATCTTCTCTCTCTCTCTTTTTAAACATTTTTTATTTTTTTCTTATTTATTTACTATTTTCATTTTAAAAAATTACTTTGGGCTATGTCATAGTCGGTGTACCTACCTGTATAGGACAGGCACGGGAGGCATGCCCAAGGAGACAGCAGCGGAAACAACGGTCCCCGGAGACCTGGGAGGTGAGGGGTGGGGGGAGGGGGCGGCGAGCAGGCTGTGCCACGGACAGGGGAACAACTGGGGTGTTGGAGTCAATAACAAGGAGGAGATAGGGATCCAAGGCAGTGGAGGTGGGTGTCGGAGCAACAGCAAACTAGCTAAGAGGAGGTACCAAGAGGCAGAAACAAGGGGAAAGTGACAGTGGGGCAGGAGGAAGGTAAAAGGAAACAGAGGAAGGACCAAGGAGGCAAAGCAATGGATAGAGGTATAAACATAGCGGTGTACATCTGTAAATACATTAGTCCACAAAATAGAGGTATGAGCCCATGTACATATATTTATACGGCAATACACTGAAGTAGGAGATGGACTTTAGGCCTCTGCTCATCCCCTCCCTCAATACAAGAACACTTAGTTCTAACCATTTGGTAGTCTGAAATGTTCACCTTCCGGACACAACTGGTACACAAGCAAATGTGGTGAAGAAAGCGGATGGTACCTGGCTATTAAAAGTTATAGTGTCTTGTGTCTTAAAGGCTTGAAGTTACACAAGCTGTCATTCCGCAGTGAAGCAACAAGTCTAAGTGGAAGAAGCACACTGCCGGTGCAATCATGAGGAGTCATAGGGACTGGGTAATAGGCATCAGCAAACACATAACAAACAAAAACATATTGTTGAGAACGAGGAGGCCTGGAGCAGAGATCCAAAGCCCATCTGTAGACAGTGGAACAATCTCCCCACAGAGGGGCCACAGGGAAGGGATGAGTCACCAGGGTGCACTAAAGCATAGATGAAACACACTATATTCCTCTGGTTCCTTGAGACTTCCTCACCCCCCACTACCATGACCCCAGTGCTGCTTCTCAATTCAGACTAGACCGGAACATGTACATAGGTATAGAAAGGGATGGGAGCTCACGACACACAGAACCCAGGAACAGGAATGGGAATAGCCAGAAAAGGGGGAGAGGTAGGGAGAAAGGGGGAACCACAATGATTGAGACATAACCATACACTCCTCTACAGGGGGAAGAACAACAGAAAACATGGGGGAAGGGAGACAGCGGTCAGTGTGAAAGATGAAAATAATAACAATATACAATCTATCAGAGGTTATGTGGGGGTGGGGAGGAGGGTAGAGGGAAAGAGCTGATACCAAGGGCTTCAATAGAAAGTAAATGTCCAGAAAAGAATGAAGGCAACATATGTACAAACATGCCTGATTCAATTGATGTATGGATTGTGATAAGAGTTGTACGAGCCCCCAATAAAATGATTTATCAATAAATAAATAGAAAAAAGAAAAGATCACCAGGCCTTTCTTCCAAGAGGCCTCTGAGTGGACTCCACCTTGCAGCGAGTGCATTAATCAATCTTCACTTCACTTGGTATGCCCCCTCCCTCCCACCACCAAGCCTAAGTAATTGGAGGAGAACGTCTCTTGGCCTCCCAGTCTTACTGGAATCAATTTTGGGGGGGTGGGGGTAGGCGTGGGGACTGGGATTCTGGTTTCACTCTTTGTCCAGATCTGGATTTCCAGTTCCTTCCCCAGCTTTCCCCTCACCGACACCTTTTCCTCTCCAACCTCCTCAACCACTCCAACTGCGGCTTCTAGTTCCCTTCGAGGCCGTCCCTATCCGGGCTTCTGTTTCTCTCGGACCCCTAACAATGGTCATCAGTGAAAGCTAGAAAGGTACGTGATCCTTTTCCTGTAGCCCATCATGTGTTAAGTCATGTGTTAAGGAGCCTGCTTTTTAAAAAGTTGATATTATAGAAAAGCCAACTAAGAGCTGAATGGCTAGTGTTTATAACTAAACTAATCCCACTCTGCCGTTCAGTGGACTCCCATAAGGAACTTATCTATATAGGGTTTCCGAGGCTGTGCATCTTTATGGGAGCAGACAACTCATTTTTCCCCCCAGTGAGTTCAGGTGCGTTTGAGCCACTGACTCACACACCATCATGGAGTTGTTTCTGACTCATCGCATCTGTAGAAAACAGGGTAGACATTGCCCCGTGGGTCTTCGAGACTGGGACTCTTCATGAAATAGAAAGCTTCATCTTTCTCCCACAGAGTGTTTGGTGGTTTTGAACTACCGAGCTTGAGGTTAGCAACCCAACATGTAACCCACACCAACGGGGCACACGTTCAGTGGCATTTTCCTCTGAGTTATTGTGACCGTTTATAAGTATGAAAGAAATGGAGGTTTAAGTTTTTCTTCCTTCTAAGCCTCTTGCCCTGTAGGAATGTGATTGGGTAGTATTTTATTCCTCCGATTCTGTGGAAGAAGTTCCCTTATGAGTCTATCCGTACCTGTGAAAGTGCAGTGCCTGTATTAACAGCCTCCCAGCACTGAGTCATGCCCTGTGCCGTCTTCATGTGGGCCTCAAGTGCCTCCTACATAGTTAACACATCGGTGGAGTATGTTGCCCAACCAGGGTCCATGTTTTCTTGCCAGAGGAAACCAACCTCCAACCACCGAAGGGCCAGAAGCCGCAAGTGTACGGCGATGAGATATAAAGATGATAGTGACGTCATAGAGAATAGGAAAGATAGAGAATACAATAGAGGAGTCAGGCACATTGTATGGTAGCATGCTCACCTCAGCCCCTCTTGATGGACCACGTGGAACTGGGAGAAGGGAGAGAGAGCCTTCACTATCTTGGGACATTTTTAGGTGGCCACAAGACAGGCATATTCAGTAGTTTACATGCGTCACAAGGTGGGTGGTATCTCCATTAAGGTCCCTGAGCTCACAGGTGAGGAAACCTAATACCAGGGTTTGGGGAAGGTATGAGGGGAGTTGGGTGACATGGCGGCGGGAAGAAAGGATGTCTGCTTCTACAGGGAGATATAGTCAACTATGTGCTCACTTTAAGGCAGCACAGCTGTTCAGGGGAGAATCCGTGGGAAGGACATTTAAAGCAGGATGATGTACTTGGACTCTACCTCTAACTTACCAAAGTGGCGGCTTTTCTACCATGGAATACCAGCTTTCCAGAGTCCCTGGTGTTATCAGTTAGGGAATATAGTCCTCGTCACATTTCCCTCGGTGTTAGTTTCCCGCATTTTCTCTCAATTGTTTGTTCCTGCCTTCACACTCAGTTGAGTGTAGCTGCCAACAAAAGATCCTCAGAAAGTACTGATTGCAGCGCTGGGATGAAAGCTTAAAGCAGGAGAGCACACACTACTGGTGGCTCCCAGTTCCTCTCTCTGTGACCGTAGCTCTGCAGAAAGGCCTAGCGGAGGAAGAGCATCACTGCTTCGTGAATGGCAAACTCACTCAATACTTGTGTGTTCTTTTCTCTCAAATGCATTTTTGTTTCACAAAATGTGGAATATTTTCTATGAGTCGGAATCAACTCTGTGGCTATGGATGAGTCTCCTAAATTATCCTGCTTAATTGTAGCATGGTCCCATTTTTGCTGGTCCATAGCCTTCTCTTCCCAATTAATAACTGGACCATAGAGTGGGTTCCATTATACTACACTGCCATTCTAAATGTTACTCTTTTTAGTTAATTCTCAAAGTTATAGGCCCATTGGTAAATCATCGAGTTCTCTCTTTATAATTTTGATCTCTTTATTAGTGTTATGCATTTGATGCAACATTGTTACTCTACTTCTTTTTTTGTTGTTGTTACTCTACTACTTTAATTATGGTTTCCTCTAGTTCTGTGTGCTCTGTTTTTGTTGTTCTTCCTGTAAAGCGTTTTGATGCTGAGAAATACACCTGCAGGATGTCCGAGGTTTGTTTTAGAATGGGATGTGTTAAAGAGGAGACCAATGGTTAGGTATAATAACACATTAGGTACTTTTGAGCTTATTCATAGACTCACTTTTCAAACAAAAGCAAAATAGGAGTTTATTTATTTTGATAAATAAGTGACAAAATCCTCTTTGGAGTGGGAATAGGATTGCCCTTTTCTTTAGAGAGGTATGTGTCTAAAAGGTCAGAGAGTTTTTCTAGAGATTCCATGAGGAAAGTCAAGTGGTGACTACCAGATTTTTGAGATGTGGTGGTGTGACCCTATTTCAGGTGGCATACAGATTGTGAGGTGCAGTGTAGTGGTCTGGGTCAAGGCAGCACAGTCTAATATAAGAGATATGAGAGCCAGAAATATAATGTTTTAAGTTTCTATTAATCACACTTTAAAAAGGTAAAATGAAAAGTTGAAATGAATCTACTTATGTATTTTATTAAGTCAATGAATCCAAATGAGTATTTCAAAATATGAAAAAAACAATGAGCTATTTTACATTCGTATTTTCATACTAAATTTTCAAACTTCAATGCATATTTTACTCTTACAGAATTCTTCTATAGGTTGCTAAATTCTCGATCATGTAGTCTGGTCAAAATAATTAATATTGTATGTCGTAGAAAGACATTTTATCTATACTTTTATATTTAGATTTCCATAAAATTCAATTTAAAAATTCAATTTCTTGGTCACACTACCCATATTTCAAGGAATCACTAGTTAGTTTTTTTCTGTTTCACAGTTTCTTGTTGTAAAATGTAAATAATCATATCAATGCCATGGGTTTTTATGAGGTTTGGGTATTAATTTGGCACTAAATAGGGGGATGGATGGGTAATTTTTCTCTATTTGGGGGCTCACAGGAGACCACAACCTCTTGAAATTGTATTCAAGTTATTTTTTTTAACATGCGCTATATATTATTCTTGGAGCTCTGACGGCATAGGAGTTATGAATTGAGCTACAATTTGCAGGTCAGCGATTCAGAACCACCAGCTGGACCTCAGGAGAAAGCTGGACTTTCTACAGTCTCAAGCGTTAAGTACAACTCTTCTTGATGTGATTGAACTGTTGAATTGTATGATATGTGGATTAAATGTCAATAAGACTGTTGGAAAATAAAATAAAACAAAAAATAAATAAAAGGACAAATTTAAATCAAAACCGTTATAGTCTCCGAAACTCACAGGGGCAGTTCTACTGTGTCCTATAGTGTTGCTATGAGTAAGCAATAATTTGATGGGAGTGAGTTTGGATTTTGGATTTTATATATTATTTTACATACGTTCTTAACATTAGAATATTATCTATAATTTCATGAGGTTACATAAGGATATATAAGCTTAAAATTTTTTTACCCACTCATCTAGAATCAAAGCCTGAGAATGATGTTTAAGGTGATTTTTCATAAATGTTGTTTCCAGTAGTGTGGGGAAAAGAAAGTTCATTATATCATAAAAATGTGCCATAGCATCATGCAGATAAGAAAAAAATCAGTTAATCATAAAAAAGAAATATGATATGTAATATATATACATAGGAAAAATAACATTGAAATTATAGGAATCTCATTTGCTAAAACAGCAGTTGCCAACAGTTTTGTCAGAATGTCTAAACCCTGTTTTAATTAGTTAGAGTGAAATGCAAGATGAAGCCATATAATAGAAGCACAGATTCTGTCCTCAACACGTTTCTGCCTAACTTGCAGATATTCTTATGTAGTCTAGACACTTGAATTGTGTTAATTTAGGTAAGAGAATAGTGAATGTACCCTATGCATTGTGTTGATGAGTTATAACAAAAGATGTTACAATTTAAAACAAACAAAACCCCGAGGCTCACTGCTATCGAGTTGATTCCAACTCATAGTAAACCTGTTGGACATAGAACTGCCCCCACGGGCTTTCCGATCTTTGAAAATAGAAAGCCTCATCCTTCTCTCTGGAGAGGCTGACTGGTTTCAAACTGCTGACCTTGAGGTTAGCAGCCCAGTGCTAATCCACTATGCCACAGGGCTCCTTGTTCACAGATTAGTTTAGGTAGATTCTCCTGATGTACCCATTAGTTTTGAAGGTTCATCTCATCCTTAAATGAGCAGTTCTCAAACTGTGGGTCGCAACCCTTTTGGGGATCGAATGACCCTTTCACAGGGGACACCCAATTCATAACAGTAGCAAAATGACAGTTATGAAGAAGCAATGAAAATAATTTTATGTTTGGGGGTCACCACAACATGAAGAACTGTTATTAAAGGGTTGTAGCATGAGGAAGGTTGAAAACCACTGCCTTAAATGGAAGGAAACCAAAAGGTTAAAAATATTTTAATAAAAATGACTTTTTTGGGGGTGTTTTTTTGTTTGTTTTGTTTTTGAAATGGCTTTCTTATACAGCTGAATGGAATTTACACAGGATTGTTACAAAATATTTCATAGTTTAAAGAATTCACTTAAGTAAAAAAAAAACAACAAACACATCTGGTGCTGCTATAACAGAAATACCACAAGTGGGTAGCTTTAACAACAAAAAATTATTTTCTCACAGTTATAGAGGATAGAATTCAAAGTCACGGGCTGGCTCTGGGGGAAGGCTTTCTCCTTCTGTTAGCCCTGGAGGGGAAGATCAGAGTCATTTCTTTCAACTTCTTCCCTTGTCTCTTTGGCAACCTTCTGCCAGTTCAAGTCTGTTTAAACCATCAGTAATTTTTTAAAATGAATTATTTTACTTTTCAGTGCTAGAAATTTCATTAAGTTCTTGTCGATAATTTCTATCTTTTGTATTATGCATTGGATGCAACATTGTTGTCATACTTCTTTAATGATGCGCTCTTCTAATTCTTTAAATTATATATATAGCAACTCTGCACTCTGTTTCTAGAATTTATTATGTATGATTCCCCGAAGCCATTGACATAGAGTGGATTCACTTTTATGTTGTTCTTGTTGTTATTTTTATTGTTTTAAGGTGACATGAGTGAGTTCTTACCCACTTTCCCCGAAAGTAAGACATCCCCCAAAAGTAAGATCTACTTACAGTTTTGCCTCTTGCTGAAATATAAGGCATCCCCCCGAAAATAAGGCCCCCTGAAGCTACTGTAACTCTGGACCATAGTGGTGCCGCCATGCAGCTCACTGTTGGCCACAGCGCAGCTGGAGCATACAGGAAGTGCGAGGTCTCTTAATAAAACAATAAACAATAAATGTGTACTGTATTCTTCTTCATGGAAAAATAAGACACCCCCTGAAAATAAGACCTAGCGCATCTTTGGAAGCAAAAATTAATATAAGACGCTGTCTTGTTTTCGGGGAAACAGGGTACTTATAGCAGCCCTTTGTACAACAGAACAAAACACCGCCCAGGCCGGCACCATCCTCCCAATTATTCTTATGTTGAGCTCATTATTCTGCAGCTACTATGTCAATCTATTTGGAGTCTGTAGAGAGCTTGCTCAACATCTGAGAATCCACAATGGTAAGAAACCCTATAAATGCAAGGTATGCGGAAAGGTCTTTAGGAATAGTTCATCCTTGACTAGACACCAGAGAATTCATATTGGTGAGAAACCCTATAAATGTAAGGAATGGGGGAAAGCTTTGGGGGTAGGTAGGGAACTTACCCAACATCACAAAATTCATAGTTGTCTTCTGACCACCTTAGGAATGTGAGGAAAGTAGGAAGTTCTATAGACTAACTTTAGCTCTTATTCAACATCAGAGATAATCGATAGTGGGGAGAAACCCTGTGAATTTAAGAAACACATTTAGACACAGTTCAGCCCTTACTGAACATCAGAGAATTCATACTGAGAGAAACCTTATGAATGTAAGACATGTGGGAAGGCCTCTAGACATAATTCATCTTTTACAAAGCATCAGAGAGTTCATCCATGTGAGAAATCCTATGAATGTAAAGAATGTGGGGATGCCTTTACATAGACACCTTGACATCAGAACATTCCTACTGGTGAGATGTCATTTAAAGGAATATATAATAGCCATTGTTTCTAAATTTTCCCTGGAAAAACATGTTCATTTAACAAGTAATCCAGAGGATTCAATCTCTCCCTCATTAAAAAAAATGGAAAATAAAGCCACACTTTATGGCCACTTTGTACTTAAAAGCAAACATGCTTATTCACAGGTAATTCACAGCTCTTATTCAACAGAGTCGTTGAATAAGTAGTTGAAAGAAACGACTCTGATCTGATTGTTTTGTTAGATATTGCAAAGTATTTCTCCTTTTTATATCAATTTACATGCCTAACATTGATATAGGAGGGTCCCTATTAATCAATTTCTTCTTTTTCCCCCTCCTGTTGGTCAATTTCTGACAAATGTGTGGATGTCTACAAGGATAAACTAGAAAATACATATTGTTACTAAATTCTATCTTATAATCCACCCAGGTTTATTCCATACAAAACATGTTATTAAATGTCTCTGAGATCAATGGAGGCCTTTCGATAAGTTCTCTGAATAATACACTTGTCTTAGTCTTGTTAGAGTTTATGTTAGACAGGGGTCTCTAGAGAAACTAAACCAGGACACTTAAGATTTTATATATATTTATATAGATAGATATATGCAACATAAAAAATGAACAACTAATTAGTCAATAGAGCATACAAATGGCTCAGTGCAACTCACTTCCATGTGACAGCTAATACACTGGCAGTCCTTCAAGTCTTGAGGGCTGCCAGGTGCAAGTCAAGGAAACAGACAGCTGAGTCCTCTGTAGAGCAATTCGGGCAATCCGGCCACGGGCAGCAAACAGCAAGGCAAGTCACCCAACAAATCAGCCAGATGACAGAGTCCGACAGACCCCAGCTCAAGCGCTGTATACTCCAGTAGCATGGCAAAGCAGATCATGAAGGAACTTCAAACTACAGTGACACAGTGCACATGGTGGGTGTCCCACAGGTAGTGTAGCTCTCAAGCTGAAGCAGAGAACCAGCTAAGGCAGCCACACACTGGTCTGATCATCAAAGAGCAAGAGACAAGAAAGGCGAAGCTCACTGAGCCATTTATCTCTCCACCCTCCAATTAATCCTACTTGTGTTCATTGGCCTGGTTGGCACAATAAACCTGCCTATCGCATGGTTCCTTCAAAAGAAGGGGGGAAAAGGCCAAATCAAAACAGTGGCATCTGTACCAGTGTACACGCTCTGGTACAAAGTGAAAGGCAGGACTGGGGTCATGATAGTATGGGGTGAGGAAGTCTCAAGGAACCAGAGGAATATTGTGTTTCATCGGTGCTATACTGCACTCTGGTTGACTCATCCCTTCCTTGTGCCCCTTCTGTGAAGGGATGTCCCGTTGTCTACAGATGGGTTTTGGGTCTCTGTTCTGACTCCCCTTGTTATCAACAATATTTTTGTTTGTTTGGGGTCTTCTGTTGCCTGATACTTGATCCCATTGACACTTCATGTTCACACAGGTTGGTGTGCTTCTTCCATGTGAGCTTGTTGCTTCTCTGCTACATGCCGCTTGTTTAACTTCAAGCCTTTAAGATCCCAGGCGCTATATCTTTTGATATCTGGGAACCATTAGCTTTTTTCACCATATTTGCTTGTGCACCCATTTTGTCTTCAGCAATCTTTCCAGGAAGGTGAGCATCACAGAATACCAGGCTGTTAAAAGTGTTCTTGCATTGAGGGAGGGCTTAAGCAGAGGTCCAAAGTCTGTCCTCTACCTCAATGTGTTGCCATATAAAGATAAGTCTATAGGCCAATACTTCTATTTTTATGAATATATTTACATGAGTGTACACCTGTGTTTATACCTCTATCCATTAGCTTTGCTTCCTAGGTCTTTCCTCTGTTTCCTTTTACCTTCCTCCTGTCCCACCATCATGCTTGCTCTTCTTCTGCCACTTAGTAATTCCTCTCAGCTAGATTGCTGTTGCTCTAACACCCCCAGGATCTCTATGTCTTCCTCCTTGTTGATTTTAATTCCCTAGTTGTTCCCTGTCTATGGCGTTGTTTGCTCATCGCTCCCTTCCTCCACCTCCTCCTCCCCACCAAGTCCCTAGGGAACCGCCATTCCCATTGCTTTCTCCTCGGGCTTGCTTCCCATGCCTGTCTTATATATGTAGGTAAACCAACAATAATGGAGACAAAACAAAAACAAAAAATTGACTCAAAAGAGAAAAAAGTAACTAGCAAAAAACCTGAAAAGGCATACATAATTCCAGGTCTGTTTTCTGACGTTTATGACGATCTCTTCCGGGGGTTTCAGAGAACTGCCTTTCCTAGCCTGAAGTCTATTTTGGGGGCTTTCATTTCAGACTAGACCGGAGCATGTACACTGGTACAGATAAGAGCTCACAACACACTGAATCCAAGTGCTCAAATAGAAAGTAAATGTATAGAAAATGATGACGGCAACATATGTACCAATATGCTGGATACAATTGATGTGTGTATTGTTATGAGAGCTGTAAGAACACCCAATAAAATGGTATTTGGAAACAAAAAAACAGTGGTATCTGAAGGGAGCTGCTGGACCAGTTAGATTCAAGGTAGAGAGTTAGCTCAGAAGGCTATGGTGACTGTTTTTTGGATTCCCATGGGCTAATATTGATAGATTTTCTTGAAGGTTACAGGATTACCACGGGGACTTATGCAGAAGTTTTAAGAAAATCGAAACTGCATTGGTGAGGAAACAGGCCCGGAAAGTTGTGTCAAGTAATTCCGCCCCCCCCCCTCATCATGATCATGGACATGCTCATTCTTGGAGGGTAGCAAGAACTGTCCCATGAGAAATTCCTATGGAAATCTTACCCCATTCATGTATCCTACAGTCTTGATCTTGTCCTTTCAGACTTAATTTTGTTACCAAAATTTAAAAAACACATTTTAAAAAATCACAATTTGAGTTGATCAAGGATGCCAAAACTGCCACTATGGTATAAATGGAAAAGCTCGGAATTCTTCAAAGAAGGGGTTAGAGAGAGTTGGAAGAGATGGAAACACTGCCTTCAAAAGTGTGTAAACCTAGAAATAATGTATCAAGAAACAATAGCTTTACATTTTGATATTTTTGTTTAGTGTCCTTTATGGTTTAATAGCAATATATTTTCTTAAATTTATTCCCCTATTTCTTCCTTTCATACGAGTTTCTTGCCCAGGCATGTTTTACTTACATTGGTTTATTGTGCTTTTGTCCTATTATGTACTCATTGTTTTTTAACTTCTTGGTTTGTAGTATTACTCAAATACCTTAAAAAAATTTTTTTTACCATTCAATTCTTTGCTACATGATATTATTTTTCTGAATGGAGCTCTGCATAGAACTCCAACTACATACAATGCCATTTAAATCTCCTATGCCCTCTTGCAGGGTGTTTGTGCAGACTTTTGTTTGTTTTATGCTGGTTTTGTTTTGATGAAGATGGGTAACAACGTTTCTAATTTCATCAAATTATTGGCTTCTTTTAAAATTTTTACTTTGTGTTCACACAATATGCCTATATCTAAATATCTACAACAATTCCTTTAAGGAACTTCATCATATCCAGTTATTATCAGGCAGAATTCAAAGGAAAGTAGCACTTTTAAATGTTTCCTAAAAATTACTAATCTAATCTCTTAAATTTGGAGAAAACCTTTACAAAGCGAGAAGAAATCTACAACTATTTTGGTTATTATAAATTGATTAGTGAACTTACATTAAGATAAGGATATATTATTATGGCGTCAACTGGGTTTTATTTCTATTCTATTAATTTTATTTTTATTCTTTTCCCTCGGAGTTGCCTTATTTGGATTTGGGCAGTTGAGTAATAAACATATTTTGGTTGTTTGTTTGAGCATCTCACCTGAATCCAGTGAAAGAAAACAAGACAATCTCATAGAGATTGTCTATCATCTTTTACTCTGAACTGTTGAGCTTGTCCAATCAATGTTACATGCCCTCATAATTATGTTAGAATTTAATGAATTTCCCAGAATTTATATACTTGTTAGTTTTATGACCAGCAGTAATTAAGTTCTTCTAAGATATATTGAGCTATGTTTTCTAAATTCTGTCGAGTCAATGCTCCCTGGGGGTTTCCAAGACTGTAATTGTTTATGGAAGTAGATAGCCCAGTCTTCCGGCCAAGCTGCACATGGTTTCAAACTTCCCACTCTGTGGATCACAACCCAATGCATAACCACTACACCACCAGGGCTCCTATGTTTTCTAAATATTACACATTAGTATTTTATTGAAATGGTTTTTTAAATCGTTTTATTAGGGGCTCATACAACTCTTACCAGAATCCATACATACATCAATTGTGTATGTATTTGTACATTCATTGCCCTCATCATTCTCAAAACATTTGCTTTCCACCCAAGCCCCTGGCATCAGCTCCTCATTTTTTCACCTCCCTCCCTGCTCCCACTTCCCTCATGAACCCTTGATAATTTACAAATTATTTTGTCATATCTTGCACTGTCCGACGTTTCCCTTCACCCACTTTTCTGTTGTCCATCCCCCAGGGAGGAGGTCACATGTAGATCCTTGTAATTGGTTCCCGCTTTCCAA
>NW_022104553.1:34477244-34498861 GCF_000313985.2 Echinops telfairi
TCCAGTGGCCTACAAATGGGCTTTGAGTCTCCACTCCGCACTACTCCCCTCATTTACTATGATTTTTTGTTCTGATGATGCCTTTTCCTGATTCCTTCGACACCTCGTGGTTGCACAGGCTGGTGTGCTTCTTCCATGTGGGCTTTGTTGCTTCTGAGCTAGGTGGCCGCTTGTTTACCTTCAAGCCTTTAAGACCCCAGACACTATATCTTTTTATAGCTGGGCACCATCAGCTTTCTTTGCCACATTTGTTTATGCACCCATTTGTCTTCAGCGATCGTATCAGGGAGGTGAGCACACAATGATATTTTGTTCTTTGATGCCTGATAAGTGATCCCTTTGGCACCTTGGGATCATACAGGCTGGTGTGCTTCTTCCATGTGGACAGATCTATCTTTTTTATTGCAAATCTGAACTGAACTATGGAATTAGCCACCTCCTATGAGGGATCTTGGTTCCATTCAATGGCAAATAACATTAAAGAATAAGGTATATGTGATAGAGTACAGAGTCTGTGGTATACAAAAATATTCTAATGGCAAAATTGAAAAAATGTTTTCAAAGTCTAATTTTATATTTAAAAAAAATAGACTTTGATGTATGGTATATGGTCAATAAAACACATCCATTTCAATATGCAGGTAGAGCTTTGGTGAATGATGCGTGTGTGTAACCACCTTCCTAGCTGTGGGAAACTAACACTGAGGGAAATCTGACCAGGACTGTCTTTCCTAACTTATAACAGGGAATCTGGAAAGTCCAAGAACATTATCCTGCTTTAAATGTCATTCCCACAGATTCTCCCCTAACAGCTGTGCTGCCTTAAAGTGAGCACCTGGTTGATTCTGTCTCCCTGTAGAAGCTGACATTCCCTGATAATCTCCTCCCACCGAGGCACGCATTCCCCCTCATGACTTTCCCCAATGGAGCTATTAAGTTTTCTCACCTGTGAGCTCAGAGACTTTACTGTGATGACCGCCCCCCTTGTGACCTATGTAACTACTGAATATGCATGTCTTATGGCTACCTACCAATATCTGAAAACAGTAAAGATCTCTCTCTCCTCCTCTTGCCTCCCACTCTCTGCGTGGACCTGTCTGGTGAGATCATGGCCATCCCAGAGGTGAGCAGACTACCATAAAATTTGTCTGACTCCTTTATTTTACTTTCTCTCCTACCTCTCCTATCTTCTATGACTATACTATGATCTTTATATATTATAACTGTACAATTGCACCTACGGATCCCCCATGATTGTCAGAGGCTGGTTACTCTGACACCTAGCAATGATTTTGACATTTCTATTACCCAAAATAGTCCTTTTCAGTTACCTCCCACTTCTCCAAGATGGCCATTGATCCCCTTTTATCATGTAGACTTATTTTACTGTGGGGGAAGCCAGCCACCCCCCCCCCCCAACTAATCATGGGTTCGGTAGGCTCAATTGTACGGTTATGGTATACATAAAGATTATAGTAAAGTCATAGACAATAATAGAGATAGAAGAGAGGGTAAAATAAAGACGTCAGACACATTTCATGGTAGCATGCTCACCTCCTGGATGGCCATGATATCAACAGCCAGGTCCGTGCACAGCGCAGGCTGAGAGGGCAGAGGGGGTTCTGTCTTTATTTCTGGCCTAGGCCCATATATATTTAGGGAGTGTGATTACAGGTAACCACACACGTCACAGGAAGGGGCTGTACAATAGGTGTAAGAGTGACAGGAAGAGGATGATATAGGGGTGTATGTGTAATAGGAAGGGGAGGGGCTAAGGGTATACATGTGACAAAAAGGGCAGACCCTAGACTCAATATGGCAGCCTAACCTTGGTCACCCTTAGAGTGGGTTTGACCACCTTCAGGGGAACAATCTATCCTTATCATAAGGGAGTGGGCCCTACTTAGGGTAGGACAGACTGTACGGTCTGATTGCTCTAGATGCCTGACAACTCTTAGGGAGAATAACCTCTGACCTGCTTTCATTGACCTCCAAGTGTATAGTCATTTGCCATGTGTATCACACAGCTAGGTTTGGCATATATTTTGGGGGAAACAACTTGGGAGAAATCTCTCTGTATCCCACATTTTACATCTTCTGGAATGTCATATTGTGAACTCACAGTGTATACTATTTTATGTCTGGGCTTTTCAAGAGAGGCCCTGTTCGCATGGTGGGTTAAATGATGGGCTGCTAACCAAAAGGTTAGTTTGAACCCAGCAGCTGCTGCTTGGGAGAAAGATAAGTAGTCTGCTTTAGTAAAGAGGTACTGTTAGGTAGGCTAGCGGAGGGCTTGGGGGATGTCCGTTAACACATGCCCAGAGGGTCAAGCTATGGAAACAAAGGAGTGGCACACTGCACATGCCCAGAGGTTCAGGTTTCCCGCCAGTGGGTGGGCGCATGGGTGGGCACTGCACCTGGATTGGCCCACCTAGGCCAAGTGAATTCAGTTCAGCCAATGGGGTCGATCAGGGGTCGTCCAGCACGCCTCCCCGTGAAATCCTTGAAAAGGCAGGAGCCCAGAGTCGAGGGGAGAACTTTGGGAGAACCTTGGGAGACTTTGCATGATTCTGCGAGCAGCTTCCAGCCAGGCCGTATGTTTGGGAGGGGTCCTATGGGTGCCTGTGTAAACCTGAAACTTCTTCTAACGCTCATAAAACTCACTTGGATCACAACCCAGGCTTCCCGTGAATTCTTTCTCATTCGGAGCCAAGGACTGAGGTATGTCTAGCTCCAGAGAGATCTAACATAAGTGGTGTCATGACTCGGCTCCTCTCTCTTCCCCCTCTCCTCTCCCATCATCTCTCCCTTGTTCCTTTGCCCTCTTATCCTTCCCCCTCTCTCCACGTGGACCGCCAAGCTGGGCTGAGGCATCTCTGTGAATTCTTTTTCACGCGGAGCCAAGGACTGAGGTATAGCTCTAGCTCCAGAGAGATCTAACAGTACAGCCTCAGAAACCCCAGTAAGGGCACTATGAGTTGGAATTAACTTGACCTACAGTGGATCTTTGTGGGGTGAGATTCTTTTAGCAACATCGTTTTTGAGATTTACCAGAGGTATTACTTTATTTTTTGTTATAGGATATTATTCTATTATATAGATAAGCCACATTTAAAAAATCCATTTGTTGACAGCTATTTATTTCAGTCTTTTTTGCTATTATGAATAAAGCTATTATGGATGAACAATCATGTGCAGATCTTTTCATAGATATATGAATATGCTTTAGTTTCTTTGGGTAAATACTTAGCTCAAATGGTAGGTGTATATTTGGTGCCATAAGAAACTGTCAAAGTGCATTCTATTGTGGTTGTACACTATTTGTGATAATTTGAATTGATTCTATTTGAGAAAGCTGGAATTATTTTACTGGGAAATTCTGACAAATATTTAGGAAGAAATGATACTTACTCTCCACAATTTCCCCCCCTAGGAAATAGAAGTAGAAGGAACACTTCCTATGATGGAAATATTACCCTAATACTAAAATAAGATAAAGGTATCATAAGAAAGCAACACATAAATATCTATATGTAGATGTAAAGATCTTAAATATATATGTATATATATATATATGCAAATAGAAATACAACAATATATAAAAAGGAACTGCACCACATGGCTAAATATAATTCACTCCAAGCATGCAAGGCTGGTTTAACGATTCAACCATCAACTAATATAACCCATTACATACCAACAGGAAAAAAATGAAAAATCATGAGTACATCTATAACTACGGAAGAAACATTTACAGGATCCAAAACTTATTCAAGACAAAAACAGAGTACACTGAAAGGGAATTTCCTCAATGTGACAACATATTAAAAAACCTATAGTTAACATCATTATTACTGGTAGACACTAGATTATTTTCCCTCAAAGTTAGGAACAAGGCAAGAATGTTCTCTCTTACCACTCCTATTTAGCATCTGACCAGGAATCTTATGATTGCAATAAGAAAAGGCCAAGAAACTTTTTTTAAGTGTGTAGATTTGAAAAGGAAAACTATTCTTGTTCACATATAAATTGTTTATGTGGAACATTTCAATCAAGAGAAGAAGAGGGGGAAAAAAACCTCACAAGGTAGATTATAAAATGATCAATTGTTAGGAACTGAAAATACAGGGAATACAGGACGGATGAGCCCTATAGGACCAGTGGTGTGAGTGGCAAAACAGGGACGGTAAAGGGAGAATGGGTAGGAAAGAGGGAACCGATTACATGGAACTGTGTGTGACCTCCTCCCTGGGGGACAGACAACCGAAAAGTGGATGAAGGGAGACGTCGGACAGGGCAAGATATGACAAAATACCCATTTATAAACTATCAAGGGCTCATGCGGGAGGGGGGAGCGGGGAGGGAGGGGAAAAATGAGGACCTAATGTCGGGGGTTTAAATGGAGAGAAAATGTTTTGAGAAATGATGTACAAATGCGCTTTACACAATTGATGTGTGTATGGATTGGGATAACAGTTGTATGAGCCCCTAATAAAATGTTAAAAAAAAAAAAAAGATCAATTGTATTCCTGCATCCCAGAATGGAGCAATTGGAATTTGAAATTAAAGACATAATACTATTTACATTAGAATACGTTGTAGTAGTGCTTAGGAATCTAACAGTATTTAATAGATGCATATTCAAGAGTTAGCATATGATCAAGAATCAGTGGTATTAGAGGAAGAAATACTAGTTGCAATGAAGACACTGATGACACGCAGGGCTCCAGGAATCGATGGAATAGCTACTGACAAGTTTCAGCATACTGATGAAGCACTGGAAGCAGACCTACGCCAAGAAATTTGGAAGACAGCTCCCTGGCTGGCTGACTGGAAAGATCCATATTTGTGCCCATTCCAAAGAAAAGCAACACAATAGGATGTGAAAATCACCGATCAATTTTGTTAATATCACATGCAAGTAAAATTTTGAAGATTAAAAAAAAAACACACCTAAACTTGAAGCGGTTTAATGATAGCTGCCAAAAATTCAAGGTGAATTCAGAAGAGTTGTGGAAAGAGGCATCATGCTGATGTCGCATGTATTGTGGCTGAGAGTACTAGAAAAATATCTACTTGTGTTTTATGGACTATGCAAAGATATTGTACTGTATGCATCATAAAACAACTATGGATGACTGTGAATGGGAAACCCAGAGCACTTAATCGTGCTTATGTTGAACCTGTACAAGAGGCAACCATTCTAACAGAGTGGCTTAAAACCTGGAGAAGTCAGTCAGCTGTTTCACATACTGTGCTTTGAAGATATATTCAGATATTTTCAAGTTTATCTTCTATTTAAGGAGGACTTTGCCAAGGAAACAGACACGAGTAAAGCCACTTTATTACAAGGAAAAAAACCCTGGAGAAGTGTGCATAAGGGTTTATCTTTTCACTTATACTTCTTAAGACTTAAGAGAGTTTTAATCAGCCACATTTTGCCCTGAAGCCCCCGTTTGTAAAGGAGACTGACTTCTGCAAAAGGGTCAGCCAAGCCCCCTGCAACTTTGCAAATGTCTTCTAATCAGAAAATACCCCAGATGCAGTCCTGTTTGTGGGTTTTATTATTACTTGGAAATACCCTTTAGGAAGGGGTCCATTGCCAAGCTTGCTCAATATAGCGTTTTCTCGTTTTGCCAAACGTTTTTCTGCCATTACTAAAATTCTTTCGGTTTCAAGTAGAATTGTATTTTTTCGTAGGACACCGGGCACACCTGCAGTCACAGGTTGCCACGGGCTTATGTATCACCTCAGTGGCACTGTCACAAACGCCCCACATCCGCATACACGGGGTCACACAGTCACAACCCTATACATTACTGGGGCAACAAGCTCAATCGCCTCCATCGCCCGCTCCCACAGTCCAGACTGAACACCGAGCGTCCGTCCTGCACCCCGCCCCTGGACTCACCAATCTCTACACTGGAGAAGCGAACAGGCTGGGAGAGCAGCCCTGAGGGCTAGGACTATTACCCAGAATAAGACGGAGAACCTGGGTCCTTCTGGGAAATGTAGTTTGGATTTGAGCCGGGACGCAAGCGATGGCGTCCGGCCAGAGCCTGACCAGAGGGGCTCCCTCTCACTCCCCACCGCACTTAGAAGTCCTCCGAAGGGTTCGGCCTGGCCTGGGATCGCAGGGCTGCCCCGACATTCTTGCGCTGAACGGCGGGCTTCCACCCTTCCACCCAGCAGTCTAAGGGAGGAAAGGGTGATGGTATACTTCGGACGTAAAGCAGTGTTCACGCCCCGCTAGACATGCTGGGAAATGTAGTCCTCACGGCTCTGCTGGACTGATTCCATCCGGGTCCCGCGCGGGGGCTGCGTGGAGTCCCAGAGGCCACGGGCCAGCGAGGCCGCCCACGGAACGCGCAGGCGCAGTCCCCGCCCGCCGCCGTCGGTCCGCAGGTGAGTTAGGTTCCGGCTCCCGTACGGCGGATCCTAGCGCCGCCCCGGGGTTTGCTCCCGGGAACGCCCCAGGGGAGCCGGCGGGGAGGCAGCTCGGAGGCTGAGAAGGCTGACGGGAGGGTCGCCTGTAGTTACCGCCGCGTTCTGAGCTTTCTGTCGTTGGGGGAGGGGTTCCCAAGGAGACCGTGGGATGTCGCATGGGTGGCCATAGGTTTGGGTAAGACTTAACTTTGCAATTGTGTAGGGATAGATGAATGGATCGATAGGCTTTTGATTGAGGTAGTAACCTCTAAGCCTCCTTGTCATCTCTAAAACAATGATAATAGGGTGTATTTTTTGCGGGCCTCCGTGTTTTGGGAAGCTAAAGGAAAAAGGCTCATCACTCAGTTGGTGACTAATTTCAAACATTGTTTTTAAGATATTAAAGTAGATTTGTAGAGTAGAAAACAAAACCAACTTTTTTTTTTTTTAAGAAAAGATTTCAGAAAACCTTGCCATGGCGTGCTTAGTTTCCCAGAAGGTGTTCCCCCGTTTTTAAAAATACTTTTGGGAAACTTAAGTGGGGCTGCTAAGAGAAGCTCTAACCTAAGGAAGAGCCTTAAGAAGTAGTGTTCCTTAAATCAGACAGCCCAGAATTGGGAACCGTTATTCCTGGGTTCTAGGTATGACAAGAAAACTTTGGCTCAAAGAGGTTGTCAGACATACACAGCCTTCTCACTCCCCACCGGTCGTTTGCAGTGTGACACCAAATTTGCCCAGGTTTTCCCAAACTACGTTGCCTTACTTTGTAAATGTAGTGAAACAAATTTTGTCTACAAAGGCATGTTCTACAGGTATTTTATCACTCAACGTTTTTCAAGAAAATGTAGAATTTGTATAGATGTAGAAATGTATAGGATATAGAATTCATGTAAGAAATAATAGCTTTGGTATATATATTTTTTAAGTTAGGAAGAAAGAGTTACAAGTTACAACACCAGCAAATCAGATAAAAACATTTAGGGTGGCCTGAGGGTGCCCTTGATGGAGATCACAGTGCTGAGGTCACATGGTGATGAGTCACATCCGGACTGCCTTGGTTGGAAGGCCCCCTCAATCTTGCAAGCTCTTGGGCGTCGTGTAGTGGGAATGTCTCGGTGCTGGTCCTGTTCTGCTTCTGTAGCTCTACCTGGAACTGTGATGTGTTGATCCGTCACCAGTTATGCTTTTGGGATAGTTTACTTTGCTCTGTTTCTCAGCAGACCCTCAGACACCCTGAGGGCCGCATGCTAATGCTCTCCATTTTCTGAATGAGTTGTCTTTGTCTTGGTTTTGTTTAAGATTTAATAAATGTTCTCCTGAAGTTAAAAAAAAAAAACATTTAGGGATAAGCAAGGAATGTATTAAACACATCATAGACTCTACAACAGAGTGTAACTGCTCTGTTGAGTTTCTAAGGTTTTAAATCTCGAGGGAAGAAAATTGCTACACCTTTCTCCCACAGAGCATAGTGGCTGGTAGGTTCATACAACTAGTGGCCTCCATGCCACCAGGGTTCTTTATAAAAGCTATTTGAAGGTTATTTTTAATTCTATTAAAGGACTCAAGACTATATATAGATGAGGCTGTCTACTCTTATAAGGATTGAGAGTCTTAAACCCACAGTTCTACTCTGCTCTATAGTGTTACTCTGAGTACAGTTCGCTCAGCAGCAGGAAGTTTGAGGATACGTAAAATTCCTAAAAATTGAGTCTTTCTAGTTAAGTTACGTCTCAAACTATGATTCTATTCTCTTAACTATGATTCTGCTAATGATTTTGAGAGTTCTTGGATATTTATAAAGATGGTGTAGTATCTACAAGATACAGAATCAACCAACTCTACCTTACTAATTAGTATATATGGTGATGCAATGGATTATGCAGTGATCTGCTAATCACAAGGTCAGCTGTTTGAACCCATCAGTCACACCTCAGGAGAAAGATGAGATGATGCTGTCCCTGTAAAGTCTCAGGAACCCAAAGGGCAGTCCTACTTTGTCCTGTATGCATCAAATCAACTCAATGACTGTGAGGTTTTTTAATTTATTTTATAGACCAGTTAATCTCATAGATTGAGAGAAGTTCTTTGTCCTTGGTTCTTGAAAGATAAGCCCATTGCCATCAAAAATAGCTCTTGGAATTTGCCAGCAATTAAATGGCCTCTGTTTTCTAAGGGCATCTTTTTTAGACACTGTGAAAATAGACAGCTTTGGGGAACCCTCCAGAATCTCCTGAGTAAGAGTCCAGTCAAATCTACAGCAGTGGATTTAATGGCAAATGAGGGACTTTAGTGTCATAGTGGTTAAGTACTCAACTGCTAACCAAAAGGTCAGTGGTTCAAATCTACCAGCAGTAAGATGTGACCATCTACTCCATAACTGCTACAGCCTTAGGAACCCTGTGGGGCATTTCTGCTCTGCCCTGAGTTTTAATTGACCCAATAGCAACTGTTTTTGATGGCTATGCTGCAGGGTGGGCACAAAGAGGGCCTGTATTATTCAGTCACTATTGCCAGATGGATTCAGAAACCAGGTAGATTCGCAAGATTCTAAGTTTTATTGTCACATGCCTGGGAAAGGAGGACAGGGGAGGAGGGGCTCCTCTCTTCAATAACGTGTGTGTCTGTATACACAGGCTGAACAAAACAGTTTTTTCAGACACAAATCTTGGAGTGACAGGCACAAACTGGGAAAACAAAAGTTTCATTTTAACAAAATTGTGTACGACAGATCTTACATTACTAGAGATTCAAAATCTGGAGGAGACAGGCCAGGTATGTGGGTATTGGCCCTTAGTGAGGGGAGACAGAAAGCCAGGGGAAAATTCATAAGAATTGAGTCTTTCTAGTGAGGTTTTGTCTCAATAAACTATGATTCTCTTAACTATGATTCTTCCCAACTTTGTGATATTTTCATCATAAAACAACAGGGGCTAGCTCTTCAAGCTCCCCATATCAGCTAGAGATGCTGAGCATTTTTCATGTGCTTGAAGGCTATTTATATATATTTTTGGTGAAATATTTATTTGGATTCTTTGTTCATTTTTCATTGGAGTTGTTTGTCTTTTTCTTGTTAAATTGTAGGAGTTTGTTCTATAATTCTGGATGGTAAAGCCTTATCTTTTCTATGCTCCTACAAATTGTTCTTCTCCTCTTTAGGTTATCTTTCTGCTTCTTGGCTTTGTTGATATACATCTTCGATATAGAGAAGGTTTTTTTTTAATTTTGATAAGATCCCATTTATCTATTTTTTATCTTTTCTTGTTTGTGCTTTCAGTTTCATAAATAAGAATTTGTTGTTCAACAAAGCATCACCCCTATATTCTCATGTAGAGTTTTATGGTTTCAGATTTGACACTTAGGTCTTTGGTCTCCTTTTTTTATATGGTGGAAAATATGAGTCTATCTTCATTTGCATGTGGAAACCCACTTGTGCTAGCACCATTTATTAATGATTTGGCACCCTATCAAAGATTAATTGACTATGTGTGTATCTCTTTGGACTCTCACTCTGATACCATTGGTCTATATGTATATCTATTAAAGGAAGCCTGGTGGTGCAGTAGGCTACGCAATGGATTGTTAGCCTTATGGTCAATGGCTCAAACCCATCAGCTACTTCTTGGGAGAAGAATGAGGCTGTCTGTGGGCATAATTACATACTTTATGTGGGCATAATTACATAGTTACAGTCTCAGAAACCCTAAGGGAGAGTTCTGTGTCCTGTAAAGTTACAGGACAAGTCAGTGGATATGTGTCTGCCATTATTACAGTAGGAGATTATTTTGATTACTGTGGTTTTATATTACGTCATGAGATTAGAAAATGTGAGCCTTATTTCAAGATTGCTTTGGCTGTTTGGAGTCCTTTGCTGTTCGTATAATACTGAAGATTGACTTGTGTAAAGGCTTGGACATGTTTATGGATATTGTGTTGAATGTGTAGGTTGCATTAGATAGTTCTGTCATTTTCCTAGTGTGGGTTTTCTAGAAGAGTAAAACCAGTAAAGTACGAGTATATGCGTATGTGTATATCGAGAGAAATGTACTTCCCCGAGGAAATGGTTCATTCAGTTGTAGGGGCTGGCAAGTTCCAAATCTCGGGTCAGACCAAAGATGGAAGGTGCTTCCTGAGTTATATAGTTATAGGAGCTGATGAGCCCCCAATCTGTATTCACACGATGGGCTGGAAGCCTCTGTTGACTCACAAGATTGTGTGGGTTGGCATATCCAAAATATGTAGGTCAGATAACAGGCTTATGTTGCAGGTGCCAGAGGTGAGGTAACAAGAAGATTGCAGGGTTGAGAGAGAGTACGCGTTGTAAGAATATTGCTTGTAGTTTCTAGTTGTAAGTCTGTCACCTCTCTGGTTCAATGGATTCCTAACAAAAATTATTTTTTAAATTACTATTTTAAATGGAATTGTTTCATTTTTTAAAAAAGAAATTCGGATTGTTCATTGATGGTATATAAAAATTTTAATGGTTTTTGTGGGTTTATCTTGTTCCCATCACTTTGCTGAGTTAATTTATTAGCTCTTACAGCTTTCGTAAGGAACCCTGCTGGCAAAATGGGTTAAGTGTTAAGCTGGTCAATGGCAAGGTCAAAGTTTGAAACCACCAGCTGCTCTGTGGGAGAAAATTGAGGCTTTTTACTTCTCTAAAGATTAGCTTTCTCAGAAACCCACTGAGGCAGTTCCACCCTGCCATACAAGGTGGCTATGAGTCAGAAGCGGCTTGATGACAGTGAGCTTGGTTTGGGTTTGAGTAACTTTCTTGTGGTTTCTTTGGGGTCTTCTGTAAAGCTTCATGTCATCTGCAAAAAGGGACAGTTACACTTCTTTGTTCCCCGTTGTGATGCCTATGATTTATTTTTCTTGCCTGATTTCTCTGGCAAGAACTTTTAAATACATTGTTGAATATCAGTAGTGAAGGCAGGCATCCTAGTCTTGTTCCTAATCTTTCTGTTAGTTTGTTTCCTGATTGCTTTTTAAAAATGTTCTTTATCAAATTGAGGAATTCCCTTTTTATTCCTGCTTAGTTGTTATCATGAGAGAGTTTGGGATGTTGTCCAAAGTCTTCTCTGCATTTATTGACATGGTTATGTGCTGCTTTTTCTTGTTCTATTAATTGGGTATATTCACTGACTGATTTTCTAATGTTGTACTAGCCTTACATTCCTGAGGTAAATCCCACTTGATCATACGATCCTAGTATGTAATCATTCTAATGTGCTTTTGGATTCAATTGCTAATATTTTACTCAGGATTTTCGGTGTTCGTTAGGAAGACTGGGCTGTCGTTTTCTTGTGGTGCCTTTCCCTCTGTTGCTATTGAGCCCAGCTTTGGCCACTGTAGCAGCATTTTTAGCTGCTCTCATTGTCAGGCTTCTCCACCATTTCATTCTTCCCTGCCACTGGCCTCTGACCACTGGATTCTTTACTTAAAACTGGCCCAGCTCACAGCCAATGTAGCAGCTTCAGGACTGCTCATTTCCCACGTAGTTCCTTCTCTCCCAGCATGCTTCTCTCAGCTTCAGCCCTTTCAGCTAACCAGCCCACCCCTTAGTCTTTCTCAACTATAGTCTCTTTACCAATCCTGGGAGGAAACATCTCTTTTCAAAGGATAGGTTCCCATTCTGCCTCCTACCAATCAGGAGGCCTCTGAGAACAAAGATTATAATAAAGTCATAGAGCATGAGAGAGATAGGAGAGAGAGTAAAATAAAGAAGTCAGACACATTTCATGGTAACATGTTCACCTCCTGGATGGCCATGATCTTACCAGCCAGGTCCACGCATAGCGTGGGCGGAGGGCAGGGGAGAGAGCTGGAGAGCTGGCAGAAGGGAACTTTATTGCTAACCAAGGTTTATAACTACTTAGGGGGCGTGATTACAGGTAGCCACGGTCACAGAAAGGGGCAGTACAATAGACAATACATCATAAGAAGGTGATGTACAATAGGCATAAGTGTGACAGGAAGGGGATGAGGTAGGGGGTACACATGATAGGAAGGGGTGGAACTAGAGGTATGCATGTGACAAGAAGGCGGACCCTAGATTCATGATGGCGGCCAAACATTGGTCACCCTTGGGTAGGCTTGACCTCCCTGGGCTCTCCTTCAGGGAAACAATTTACTACTATCCTTATCAGAAGGGAGTGGGCCCTACATGTTGTGGGATAAACAGTGGTGTCTGCTTGCTCTGGATGGCTGATAACCTTTATGGAGAATAACCCCTGATCTACCTCTGTTGACCTCCAAGTGTATAGTCATTTGCCACATGTACCGTTTCCCCCAAAATAAGACAGCATCTTATATTAATTTTTGCTCCCAAAGATGCACTAGGTCTTATTTTCAGGGGATGTCTTATTTTTCCATGAAGAAGAATACGGTACACATTTATTGTTTATTGTTTTATTCAAAGAGACCTCGCATTTCCTCTCAGCTCAGGCTGTGCTGTGGCCAACAGTGAGCTGTGCACCCACTACAGTTCAGAGTCTAGAGTTACGGTAGCTTCAGGGGGCCTTATTTTCGTGGAGGTCTTATTTTGGGAAGGATGCCTTATATTTCATTGAGAGGCAAAACTGTAGGTATGTCTTATTTTCGGGGAGATGCTTTATATTTCAGTGAGAGGCAAAACTGTAGGTAGGTCTTGTTTTCGGGGGATGTCTTACTTTCGGGGAAACAGGGTAGCAGGCAGCTAATTTTGGGATATATTTGGGGGAGAGAACTTGGGAGAAATCTTTGTTTCCCATAGTCTTCCCTGCTCTTTTAATAAGATATAATTAAGAAGTGATTCAGTTTATGAGCTAAAGAAGCCCTGGTGGTGCTGACTGGTAAGCATTTGGTGGCCAAACGCAAGGTTGGTGGTTCAAAGTTACTTTTTGGGGAAAAATCACTGCTCTTAAGTTTATTCCAACTTTTAGGGACTCTATATTAGAGTTTCTATGGCTGTAAATCTTTACAGGAGCAGACAGCCTCAACTTTCTCCAAGAAGCTTCTAGTAGCTTTGAACTACTGACCTTGCAGCTAGTAGTCCAGTGCTTACCAGACAACACCACCAGGGATGCTCAGAGAGAAGATGAGACTATCTGCCCCTTGATAAAATATATAGTCTTGGAAACCCTATATGGATGGGGTCATTATGAGGCCATAATCAGCTTGATGGCAGTGGGTTTCGCTGGCATACCTCTTTCACAGAAGGAAACACTTTCAAACAAAGATCTTATTTACAGGTATAGGATTAGGATGTCAGCATAACTTTGGGGGTGACAATTCAATTGATAATACATGGTTGTATTATAATTTTTTCACCAATTGATGGGAACTTGGATTGTTTTCTAATTGTTGGGGGAAGTAGGAAACAACTATATGTGAAACATTGTTAGTAAGAATAAAAAATGATACAACCAAGTTTTGGAAATCATTTGGCATTAACTTGTAAAATTAAAGATAAATTTACGGTATCACCCAACAATCCCACTCCTAGGCATTTACTCAAGAAAAATAAATATAGATGTTTATACTAAGACTCGTTAAATATTCATAGTAACATTATTTATAATAGTTTACGAAGGGAAACAACCCAAGTGTCCATCAAATGCAGAACAAATTATAATACAGCATATGTTAGTGGAGTGAATCGTATAACCCCAAAAGTTACATTGACATACTAATTCATGAACTTGTAATGAGAGCATGTCAGAGTAACCCACTGTACTGTGCATAGGTTTGCTCTTTTTTTCTAAAAATAATTATCACCAGACACCAGGTAACACTCACAATCTTGCAGCCATTAACGAGGAAAAGTTGGGGCTTTATCATGTATAAATTATGTCATTTTCAGTATAGGTCCTCTCATCTACTTTACCTCTCTGCTTTATTTTGTCTTGATAATAAATCTCTGATTTCCTTCCATGTTAATGTAGGAGGTGAAACTGCTTTTATGAACAAATTCACTGTGACTAGATGGAACCTTCCCGGGTGATGCCACTAGGTGCAGTACCTCAGCGAGTTGCTCGATACTTGCCTAGCAGAAAAAACATATACTATGAAATTATTTTCCTTTTTTTTCTTTTTTGGGTACCCCTTGTATATCTGTAAATATAATTTGCATTTAAGTTTTATTTTACATCAGGAAACTAGATTTGAAATAAAAAATCTGCACTGCACATGCTTGAAATTATGTTTAATAATAATGGAAAACATCATAGGTGGTACTAGCTATATTGATGATGATGGTTAATATATTGGTACTCAGTATACTACACACTAGTTAATACATACTTTATATCTATTAACATTAAAACATTTTTTTGTTCTTTTAGGGAAAACAAGAACTTAGAAGTTTATAAACAGATGTATACAACATGAATGACTTCTCAGTCAACTGTCATCTTTCTCCATGAAAATACAAACTTGACAAAGAAGTCAGGAAACAGAAAAACATGTTCTATTAGCACAGACCTTGATTCTTCAGGACTGCCCCTCTGTGCATGTGAATCAATTTGAAAGATATAATTTATACTTTAATATGAAAGAAACTGCAAGAAGTAACTATTGTCAATAGGATAAGGATGCCAAACTTTGTTGTTGTTTTTTTGTAATCATGTTATCTGAGTATTCATTGTGAGAAAAGTAACTCAACCTAATTGGATACCTGAGAGTTAATACTGGGGCAAAAGCATCAATTTAGTGAATATGGAAAAACTTTTATTTATGTCACATCTTAAATACTACTAGGGGATATTTGGAGAAAACCAGCATAATAAGATATTAAATAACCTCCTGTCTGATCAGTTCTCCAGCATGTATAATTTCATCCCGGAGAGGACCCTCCAGGATGTCATGTGTGCAAATTTAGTCTGAAGAAAATCCTCATAGATATTGAAAATGCATACTAAAGAGAACTCTCATGAATTAACAGACTGTGATAAAGTGTCCTCTCAAGTCTCATCCTTTAACCATCATTTGAGAAGTCATACACTGAAAAAACAATATAAGGTTAATAAATGTGAGGAAACCTTCAACCAGAAGGGAAACTTCCTTTCTCATCAGAAACATCATATTGCAGAGAAACCTTATCACTACAAGAAGTCTTCTAGTCAGATGGCAAGTCTCATTAGATACCAGGGAATTTATACTGTTAAGCCATATGCATGTAAGGAATGTGGGAAAACCTTTCATGGCAAATCATCTCTCTTGGAGCATGAGAAAATTCATGCTGGGCAGAAACCATTTGAATGTAATCAATGTGGAAGATCCTTCTGCCAGAAGCAATACCTCATTAAACACCAGAGCATTCATAGTGGAAAGAAACCTTTTAAATGTAATGAATGTGGGAAAGCATTTAGCCAGAAGGAAAACCTCGTTATCCATCAGAGAATCCATACTGGAGAGAAACCTTTTGAATGTAAAGGATGTGGTAAGTCATTCATTCAGAAGTCTAGCCTCATTAGACACCAGAGAAGTCATACTGGAGAGAAACCCTACACATGTAAGGAATGTGGGAAAGCCTTCAGTGGCAAATCAAATCTCACTGAGCATGAGAAAATTCATATTGGAGAGAAACCCTATAAATGTAATGAATGTGGAATGATCTTCCGACAGAAACAATACCTCATTAAACATCATAATATTCATACAGGTGAAAAACCCTATGAATGTAATAAATGTGGAAAAGCGTTTTCTCGAATAACATCACTTATTGTACATGTGAGAATCCACACAGGTGATAAACCTTATGAATGTAAGATATGTGGAAAAGCTTTCTGTCAAAGTTCGTCTCTTACTGTGCATATGAGAAGTCATACAGGTGAGAAACCCTATGGTTGTAATGAATGTGGAAAAGCCTTCTCTCAGTTCTCAACCCTTGCTTTACATATGAGAATCCATACAGGTGAAAAACCTTATCAATGTAGTGAATGTGGTAAAGCTTTTAGCCAGAAGTCACATCACATTAGACATCAGCGAATTCATACTCATTAAAGCACAATAAATGCTTTTAAGAACACCTGCAGAATTTATTCTGAACAGTACACCAGAAAACTTACATTGTGACATTAATGTTGAAAATTCTTCAACAACAACTCAAACATTAAAACCAAGATTCTTAACAACTATCATGACTTGAGGGTAAGTAAAATATTGCTACAAAATCATAGGAATTTTTAGCAAATAAAAACTGAAGTTACTGTTTTTTTACGGTATTCTTCATCTAAGTCTTTTCACTTGTGAAGGTGATGTTTCCATTGTTCTAACAATTTTCTGAAGAGTTCTGGAATCTGATTTATATCACATCAAACTTTGTATTTTGGTACACTCAAATAATTCAAATTTGTGTTCATTTTCAGCATCCTTTGGTAGGCATTACTTGTTGTGCTGCATTCTGCAAGGTCAGCAGTTTGAAACCACCAGCTGCTCTGCAGGAGAAAGATGTGGCATTCTATCCCTGAAACCAAGCTCAGAAACTCACAGACTCTTCTATCTTGTCCTATAGTTACTACGAGTTAATATTGACTCCATGGCAGTAAGTTTGGTTTTGTTGTTGTTTTTGAGTTTGAGGAACAACAACAAAACTCTGTTGAAGGCTTAAGCTCTGAACCCTAGCTTGAATGGAGTAGAATTTCCCAACAAAACTTTTATAAGGTATCTTTTGCTACCCACAATTTGATAGAGAAAAATTCCTTGGTGCAATTTTCTTTTATTGGCCTTTTTCTTGCCAACAGTTTTAAAATCTTAAAAATGCTTCTTCAGATTATGTACCCATGATTGTCCTGTGTCTTTCAAGAATATCAAGATTATGTTTTTGGAATAGTTTTTTTTTTTTTCCTGATCTAACCTCTGCTATGAATTTAACTGGAACAACAGATCTCAGAGGCCATTACATTGGACCTTTTCTAAAATAAGCCACTCAAGATTGACAAGTGTGTTACTGAGATACTCATCTGCAGCCCTCCAAGGATTGCGGACACATTTAAACATGTTTTGTTTGGAATAAACTTATACGTATGAACTGGAAGAAATATATTTTTAACTTACCCTCCTATAATGAAAATCTATCCCATGCAATTACATAAGAAACATTATTAATGCTGCACTTACTTAAAAGTACATTCCCATTAAAGTCAGGATCCAGGCATGGACACTGCTAGATTACTAGTAATCAGTGTACTCATAGAAAATCTGCCTGATGCAATAAGAAAAGGATAATGAGATACAAGGGTTTGAAAATACAAATTGTTTTAAAATTCTGTTATAAAATGATTTGTTGTAAAGCTATAATCAAAATGATTGATGTAGTCAAAGAATAGAGGTTAGAAAACATAAGTACAGAATCCTGTACCCTTATGGGAAATTGGTAATTCATAGAGATGGCATCATAAAGTAGTAGACGTATTGTGGCTGTTTAAAAACGTGGTATTAAAGTAATTTAATCACCCTGCATGAAAACATTAGATCACTGCAGTAATACATCAAAATATTGATAGTTAAATTTTAAAATATTAAAGACTAGAATGGAAAAAGCAAAACTTAATACAAAGCTTAAAACTTAACCCTAAGGTTTAAAACCTTAGGGTTAAAGAGGTTTTCTAAAATAATATACTCAATCGACTCTTAAATACATGTATATGATTTATACACAATAGACTGACATGTACCCAGGGAGTTGTATACTATCAATATGTTTATTGTACCAGGAATTATACTAATGAGCAATTGAAAACATGCCATTTCCGAAATCTATAACTAGATTGTGGTGGTCATGTAGTACAATACTCTGGCAATTAAGTGTAATAAATATGATGATGTATGGAAAGATGTATGGAAAAAAATGGCTACATTATAATGAAAGCTATGTTAACTTGAATAATATCAGTGCTAACCAAGACTCATACTAAGCATTGGTTATGGATAAACATTTTCATGTAAAATTAGAAATATATACACTCAGTTTCCAAAATTGGCTCTAGAAAGAAGAGGGATAAAAGGAAGATGAGATCAAATGTGCTAGTGCAAACATACTTAAAATTTTTATATTATTAAGATGTAATAAAGATTTAAAACACTAATTCTAGATGTATATATTCATTCCATTGTACTGTTTAAGTTTCTGAAAATATAGATAGGGTTGGGGACTTGTACATGTAGTAAATGTTATACTCACATTTTCAGATACTGTCTTAGACTAGGTTCTCTAGAGAAGCGAAACCAGTAACATTATGTGTATCTATATAGAGATTTATCCCAAGGAAGCAGCTCGTACTGTTAATAGAGGCTAAGTTCCAGTCCTTGAGCCAAATGTTAGGTTGAAAGTTTGTGCTGATTCAGCTGTAGGTGCTAACAAACCAATTGAAATTCTTGATAGCTGGCTGCAGAGTCGAATGAATCAAAGACCAGGTAAGGTGGCAGACTGCTCATTGTCAGGCAGAATAAGCTAATAGCTTGGTGGGCAGTATAGAGGCCACTATCTAAAGTACAATGAACAGGAAGTTAGATCATGTCAAACCAGATTCAGAGTCCAGATCCAGCAAAAATAATCATTCAGAACTTACATATATACTAGAAGCAGGCTACACCTCAACGAAGCTGCTCATCGATCTCATGGTGGAGGTGACAACATCAGAACTCATTATGGGGAATGTCAGAGGAGTCCCACCTCCAACAACCAAAGGACCAGTAGGCACAATTGTACAGTGATAATGTATAACGATTATGGTGAAGTCATAGATGATGAGAAAGGGGAGAGGGTAAAATAAAGGAATCACATTTTATGGTAGCATGCTTACCACAGCTCCTCTTGATGGGCTACATGGAAATGGGAGAAGAAAGAGAATTTTACTATCTTGGGACATTTATAGGTAGCCATAAGACCCTTCTCCTCCTCTGCTCCCCCTAACCCGACCCCCCTTTTGTTATATATAAAATTCAAAAGAACTATTGAGGTTACGTGATTTTCTTTTCATATCTCAGCCTTTTATAGCAGCAGCATGAGACTGGCAGTGTGTTGTAATAGTAAAATGTTCAGTTATGATTGAGTTCTAGCGTGTCTCGGACAGCATCAGAAATGGTAGAACTGTCTCGGCAGGCAACAATTGCCATTCTTAGGAATCTTCGAGGTCTTCTTGATGTAATTTCAGCAACAGGACAGAGGTCTCTGGGCTGTTCTCTCAATTTTCAGATCACAGCATAGCTGTCTTTTCTGGGATTTGCAAGCTGAAGAGAAATCCACTTAACTCCCTTGCCTGTGAAAACAAACAAATAGCCCCTCCCTTTGGGCTGTTAGCAACCTGGAAACAGAATTGTTAAGGTTGGGTGGTTCATCTTTTTCTTGTGTTTCATCTTTCCTCCATATATGGTTGCATCCTCCTAAGGGGAGTCCATAAGCTTTCTGCAAAAACATAATAGCCCTTCCTACAGGTGATTACTGGACCTGGATCCCAAACTCCATTTTCATCTTCCTGGGACTTCTTAGGATCAGCTTTTTCTGTGAGGTGAAAATGTGTTTATCTGCCCTAATTTTGTTAGAAACAAAATTTCTCCTTTCAGTAAGGAGAAAAAGATCTTAGTTTAAAAGTGTAAATGAAGTTTGTCATACAACAATTTTTCTTCATCTCCCCTTTCTGTTTTAACAATGGAGATTTTAAGGCATAAGTATTATTGGGCAGCTTGCTTGCTTTTAAACCTCTTAAATTATTTAGTTAGACTTGTTATGTAAATTTTGGTTCCTTGCTCTCAGAGGGTTCGTTAGCTGTAGAGGGAGCTTACAAAAAGCTGACCAGGTGGAACTGATGAGATTTTTAAAACAGGATAATTTGAAAACATTCTTTTTCTTTTTTTAATCATTTTATTGGGGGCTCATACAACTCAATACAATCAAGACATACATCCATTGTATCAAGCACATTTGTACATTTGTTGCCATCATCATTCTCAAAACATTTGCTTTCTGCATGAGCTCTTGGTATCAGCTCATTTTTCCCCTCCCTCATGAACCCATGATAATTTATAAATTATTATTTTGACATATCTTACACTGTCCTACATCTCCACCCATTTTTATTTTGTTCATCCCCCAGGGAGTAGGCTATATGTAGATCTTTGTAATCGGTTCCCCCTTCCCAACCCACTTTCCCTCCACCTGAAAACATTCTTAATATAATTTATCCAGCTGTTTATAAAACATCTTTTCCCCATAAGTGTACAGATGTGACTACAGGCTTGAGTCGTATTGCTCTAAGGACCTTTTACAGTGTAGGATTTTATTATTTTGCAATATTCTGTTTTGGTTAACTTATTCCCTCCATGCTGACTTTAGGTGAATTCAGTGGCTGGTCTTAGGCCCTCGTTAATGCCCTAAGGAATTGACCCTATCCTTATCCAGAATTGAAAACTCTTTTTTTCATCAATTTATAATTCCATGTGGAGGCACGGTTCTTTCCCTAAAACAGCATTTGAAAAGACCTCTTAAGTCATAGAGTGGTCAGACTTCTCACATGCTCTTTCCTGAGAGATACAAATTTTGACTTCAGAAATGTAAGGAAGGCAAAGTAATTGACTTAACCAATCTTCCTTCTTTATAAACCATGGTACAGCCCCTCCCCCCAGAAGAATTTATTTCAAAGGACAACACTGAAGCTGCAGTTCAGGGAGAGGGACGTGTGATCAAAGCACACGGGAGCAAATGAAGGGGGAAGAAGAGAGAGTGGAGCACATCCTGGCCCACCAAACCTCGAGGACAATATTCCCACTCAGAGCAGCCAATCAATAAAGAAGACCATATGGCTGACCCCACTTTGAGACACAACATACCTCACTGACCCATAGCCCTACAGGGGACAACACGAGACAGTGTGAGAATTGCGCCTGATCTGATACCATCACACCAAGGGAAAACACTAAGGGTGTGCAACAGAATAGCAAGGGGAACAGAGCAACAAAGTCCCCAGGGAATACCAAAAATAGACTTTGGGGCCAGAGCATGGCACCCCATCAAACTCAACCGGAAAACACTCCTAAAGGCCAACAAACAGTCCTTGAACTAAATACAGGCTTTTCTTTTTTGTTGTTTTTGTCATGCGTTTTTTGTTTTGTTTTCTTTGGTTACTTTGTTTTTCTCTTGTTTTGTGCATGTTATTATCTCTTCAGGTCTGTCTAAATAAGATAGGTTGGATGAACAATCTGGAGGAGAAAACAAC
>NW_022104553.1:34499667-34523612 GCF_000313985.2 Echinops telfairi
AAACACAGGAAATCCAGGACAGATGATCCCTTCAGGACCAGTGGTGAGAGTGGTGATACCGGGATGGTGGAGGGAGGGTGGGATGGAAAGGGGGTACTGATTACAAGGATCTACGTATAACCTCCTCCGTGGGAGATGGACAACAGAAAAGTGGATGAAGGGAGATGTCGAACAGTGTAACATATGCCAATAATACTTTATAAATTATCAAGGGTTCATGAGGGAGAGGGGAATGGGGACGGAGGGGAAAAATGAGCTGATACCAAGGGCTCAAGCAGAAAGCAAATGTTTTGAGAATAATGATGGCAACAAATGTACAAGTTTTCTTGACATACTGGATGTATGTATGGATTGTGATGAGTTGTATGAGCCCCCAATAATTTTTTTAAATAAATAAAAATTGAACACTAATAAACCATGGTAAATCAGCTTTAATCACTGCCCTAATTTCTCCATTGCCCTGATCATTAACTCCAGTAATAATCTGAACACCTTGAAAATTTGGGCTAGGTCTTCCTAATAAATGTCCAATAGTTATTTTAGGTAGTGGTCCCAAGTAGCACTCTTTAATAATTTCTGGTTTAGTTACAGCTTTAGATTTTCTTCATACCTTTGATTAATAACTCCAGTATCACCTTGAATGCCTTGAGTACTTTCCCTTTAGGCTTGATGTAGTTGGCCATAGCAGTTACTAGAAGGTCTGCCTTGTAGTCATCCTTCCCTACATTCCTGCATACTCTGAGATCGTACAGATGGGAGGTCTGCTCCTTGAATGGGCAGATGGCAGATTGACAGGAGGGGTTCAAATTTTCATAGGCCAATTTAAGAATGAGATTTTCCACTGCTTGCCTGTCATTTACGCGTTTGCTAACAGCATCCTGTAATTGGGATAGAAAGTCTATATAGGACTCATCGTTCCGTTGCCATCTAGCAGTGTAACAGCCATTTCTCTCCTTATGGTATTACTTTCCCCAAGCCCCTGCACACAAACATCGAGTATCTGTGAGAACACTTGTTCAGTAACCTGCAATTGGGCTTCCACTGTGATGAAATTATCATTCCCTGTTAACTAATCTAGCCCTATGGAGATACGCTGCTCTGCATTCCAACAGGCCTGTATCTCTGCTCCTTAGTCCACCAGATTCGGTACTGTAAGAAGTCTGAAGGAGAAAGACATGCTTTTGTTAAAGCTCTGCAGTCAGCAGGGATCCAGAGTTAAGACTCTTCCAAGAACTTTATCATGCTAAGTACAAAAGGGAGTGTGCGCCATAATTAGAGACCGCCTGCTTGAGATCTTTTAGCAGCTTAAAGGGGAACGCTGTGATGGCATTCCTGAACTACTTGTGGGTGTTGCGCATCAGGCTGTTAATGTGACAGGAAAAGCCATCCTAATTTCTAAATCTTGCTGCACTATACTTTTTTCTACCTGTGAAAGCAAAGGCACTTTCTACACTTTGCTTCTCTGTCTTTACTTTCTACATTAGTTTTCTTGACTGATATATCACGAAGCTTCACTTCCCAAACCTCATCTTCTGTGTGGTCTCTCTCAGGTTGTATTTCCTTGGGGCTAATCTCCTCACCTTTACCTCCTGCACTGACTCACTTTATTGTTTTATAATTCCTAGACATTTCTACACTATATTCTGGTTGGGGCGGGCAAATGCCTTTACTATGATGTCCCCCTCTGATTCAGGCTTAGTATTCTCAGCTCTGAAATATTTTCAGCTGTCTGATAATTCATTTTGACTGCCTTTCACCATATTTAAATTTAGATGACTCAGAAGCTTCTCACTCCTCTGATAGCTCTTTAAGTATGGATAGCTCAGCTCAGAATTCTCAATCCTTTGCTGGTTTTGTTTCCTTGCTTTATCTGCAGAGGTTCCAGAATAGTTTTAATTGACACACTCAGAACCCAAGTTTCCATGGATATACTCTTTCCTTCCCTGGGAGCCTTTCTTAGGTTAATAGCTACCATGTCCCAGATTTCCATATCAAAGGTTCCTGACTCTGGAAAAGGATTAAATTTCTTTACCACTTGAAGAAACTTTTTTTATTAGTTACCGCTACATTTTGTTTCTTTAAGAGTTGGCTAAGAGTGATACAGTACTCTGTATTTTTGCTCATCGCCTGACCCATATCTCACTCGTACTGAAAACACTCAACTTTCCCTGATTAACCCTCTCTGTCCAATGACGTTGTACAATTGTTACACAGGGCATAACTCGAAAGAGTTCTTTTCCTACTGTCCTTGCTTGGGGCTCCAAAATTGTGGGGTACCAGCCCCAACAATCAAATGGGTCCAAGGGGCAGTTGTGTAATTGAGGGATAAAATTAAAGAGACATCAGACAAGATAAGGCATGTAAGTTCTCACCTCCAGGACTGCCATGACTTCAGGAGCCACGTCCTGCAGAGAGAGAGAATATATTTCCAACCAAGGCTTATATACACTCAGCGGAATGCAAGCCCCCCTCATTACAGGCAACCACATACGTAACAAAATGGGCTGTATCCTAAATCTAAAGGTCCCTGAGTATATTGGAGGAGTAACCTAACACCAGTGCCCGAATCAGGTCAGGGGGCGTGGCTGTCTTCAGAGCCTAGAGAGCAAAAGCCCATGTCTGCTCCTATAGATAAAGCTGCCAGCCACACAGCAATCAACCATGTGCTTTTAAGAGGTAACTAAAGTAGCAGTGTTATGGGAGGATATAGTGGGGAACAATATTAATTATGAGAATGTAATTAGGGCTTACCTCCAACTCATAAAGTGGCCTCCCTCCACCCCAGAAACCCAGCCTTCTAGACTTCTTAATATATGAAAATAAAGGATTCATCCGTATACACACTCCTCCCATTCTCTGCTCCCCACAGGGGATGTCTACAACATAACTGCCAAACTACTGTGAGCTATATTTCCAACCAAGTTTGCATGGAACCTTAATCATAACTAACCAATTACCTGTCCACCCTGCAAAAAAGCCTGTTCCTTTAAGTCAATTCCTATCATAAAGATCCTGCAAGATCAGAATAGAACTTCCCCTTGGGATTTCAAAAGTGGTAAGTTTGGGGGAACAGATTTCTCCTGAAAAGCCACTGGTGGAGTTGAACTACTGACCTTGTAGTTTGTAGCCCAACATGTAACCCACTATACCACCAGAAGCCCCTTTATCCATCACAGATGCTAGTTTATAATATTTCTAAACTACACTGTAAAATGTTTTAAAATTGGGGTGGTAAATGAATTAGTTATTTAGAGTTAGTCTTGTATGTTGCATAAGTAATCTATACAGTGTTTACTCAGAAATGAAGCAACAAAAAAACTACTGCCATTGAGTCCATTGTAATTCAGTGACCCTATATAGAGTTTTCAAAGCTGTAAATCTGTACAAGAGCCAAACTAGAAGTACTTACTCATCTATGCCAGTAAATTTGGAAGACAGCTGCTAACCAACTGACTGGAAGAGATCCCTATTTGTGCCCATTCCAAAGAAAGGTGGCCCAACCAATGCTCAAAACTATAGAACAATATCATTGATACTGCACACAAGTAAAATTTTCTTTAAGACCATCCAACAATGGCTACAGCAGCACATTGACAGGGAGCTACCAGAAGTTCAGGCTGGATTCAGAAGAGGAAGTAGGACAAGGAATATCATTGCTGATGTCAGATGGATCTTGGCTGAAAGCAGAAGATACCATAAGGATGTTTCCTTGTGTTTCATTAACTGTGCAAAGGCATTTGGCCGTGTAGACCACACTAAACTGTGGATAACCTTGAGAAGAATGGGCATTCCCAAACACTTTGTTTTGTTCATAACATGTATATGGATGAAGAGGCAGTTGTGTGAACAGAACAAAGGAATACTGCATAGTTTAAAATCAGGAAAAGTGTGAGCCAGGGTTGTATCCTGTCACCATACTTGTTTTCAATCGTTATGCTGAGTAAATCACCAGAAAAACTGGATTATAGGAAGTAGACTTCAATGTCAGGATTGGAGAAAAGTTTAATAACCTTGCAGTGTGCAGATGAAAAAAACCTTGCTTGCTGAAAATGCAGAGGAATAGAAACTTACTGATGGAGTTCAAGGATTGTAGCCTTCAGTATGGATTATAACTCAATGTAAGTGTGGTAGTTACACAATCTGGTGCCAATTTGGTACCAAGAGTGGGGTACAAAATGTGTTCATCCGGGTAGACTAGAGAAACAAATCCATGGACATTTGTATGTGTATAAGAAAGAGTTTTATATAAAGGGTAATTGTACATTAAGAAGGCATCACAACCCAGTCCAGTCCAAGCCCATAAGTTCAATATTACTCCATATGTTCTATACTAATCTATCAAGTCCTCTTTAGACTCACAAAACACATGCAACGATGCCAAATACAGGGCAAGCATAAGCCAGTGGGTAGAGAGTCTTTGGATCCAGTGGCATTTTAAGCATCTCAGCGCTACCAGGGGTCTCCACATGGCTCCCCCAGTTCCCAGGGCACAGGGGTCTATCAGTGTAGCGCCATGTGTCTTGTCAGTAGTGTGTCTCCAAGGAAGCGAGTCAAGAGTCTCTCCCACTTCCAAGGAGGAAAAACCAGATTTCCCAGAATTTTCAGGAGAAAGCCTTGCCCACACAGAGGCCTCATTGGCTATGATCTGATTGACAGACTAGACTCTACCCCACACTACTCTTAATCCTTTCAAGTCCCAAATTGACACCAGATTATGTAACTACCACAGTAAGGATGACCCAAATCCTCACTACTGGACCAATAGGTAACATCATGATAAACAGAGAAAAGATTGAAGTTGTCGAGGATTTTTTTCTTACTTGGACCCACAATGAATGTTCATGCAAGCAGCAGTCATGAGATCACATGACTCATTGCATTAGGTAAGTCTATTACACAAGACTTCTTCAGCGTATTAAGGACAAGGATGTTACTTTAAGGACTATGGTGCACCTGATCCAAGCCATGGTATTCTCCAATGCATCATATGCATGTGACAATTGGACACTGAATAAAGAAGACTATAGAAAAACAGATGCATTTGAATTGTGGTGCTGGAGAAGAATATTGAAAGTAACCTGCATTGATAAAAGGACTGTACTGGAAGAAGTAAAGCCAGAGTGCTTAGAGGCCTGGATGGCAAGACTTTGTCTTACATCCTTTGGACATATTGTCCGGAGAGGCCAGTCCCTGGAAAAAGATATCATGTTCGATGAAGTGAAGGGGCAGTGAAAACGGAAGGCCCCCAATAAGGTAGGTTGGCACAGTGACTACATCAATTGGCTCAGGCATAAGAACAACTGTAGGGATGGCACAGGATCGTGCAGTGTTTCATTCTGTCGTCCACAGGGTCATAATGGGTTGGATCTGACGCAATGGCACCTAGCAACAACAACAAAGAGGTTTTGTGCAGCAGATTTACCTAATGCAATGAGTCATTTGATCTCTTGACTGCTGCTTCCTTGAGAGTTGATTGTGGGTCCACATAAGATAAAATACTTGACAATTTCAATCTTTTCCCCATTTATCATGTTACCTATTGGTCCAGTGGTGAGGACTTTTTTTTTTTTTTGACATTGAGTTGTAATACATACTGAAGGCTACACTCCTTGATTGTGGGAAACAGAAAAGTTATTCCCCAGGATGTCCCCCCATAATATATGCCAAACCTAAGGCACTGACTATACACGTGGAAGTCAGCTGCTTAAAAGTTATCTTCCTGAAGGTTATCGGCTATCTAGAGCAATCAGACCCTATAGTGTGTCCCACCCCAAGTAGGATCCACTCCTTTCTGATAAAGATAATGGATTGTTCCCCTGAAGGAGAGCTCAAAGACACCTAAGGTCAAGTCAACTCAGGAATGACCAAGGTTAGGCTGCCATCATGACTCTAGAGTCTGCCCATCTTGTTCATGTGTATGCCTTCCTGTCACATGTATGTCTCTAGTGAACCCCTGCCATCATGACTCTAGAGTCTGCCCATCTTGTTCATGTGTATGCCTTCCTGTCACATGTATGTCTCTAGTGACCCCCCTTCCGATTGCGTGTATAACCCCTAGCTTTCCCCCTTCATGTCACATATATGCCTATTTACAACCCCTTCCTGTTAAGCATGTGGTTACCTATAATTAAGGGGGCTTGCATGCCCCTGAGTGTATATAAGCCTTGGTTGGAAATATATTCTCTCTCTGCTCAGACCTGGCTGCTGAAGTCATGGCTGTCCAGAGGGTGAGCAATTGCATGCTCTATTTTGTCTGATGTCTCTTTAATTTTACCCCTCAATTACACAACCACCCCTGGACCCATTCAATTGTGGGAGCTGGTACCCCACAATTTGGCACCATGAAACACGGACAAGGGAAGGTCTCCCAGAAGAGAAATTATCCCCATGCAATGGTTGTGTGACCCCATCAGATGTGGAGTGAACTGGGGAAATTGAAGTGAGGATCCTATTGGGGGATAGCAGATAGTAGTAATAATAACAATAGACTAAGTATTTTAATGAGGACAATGGAGCAAGGTAAAGTAAACCTTAAACTTAAAGTATTACCCTCATCGACTTGCTGAAAAAACAGGTAATAAAAGTAACAACCCCCCAGAAGAATGCACTTCAGAATTCAGAAGAACTCAAGGACAGCAATGAAGCTGCAGCTCAGGGAGAGGGACATATCTGAGGGGAGCACACCGGAGCAAATGAAGGGGGAGGAAGAGAGAGTGGAGCACAACCTGGCCCACCAAGTCTTGAGAACGATATCCCTGCTCAGAACAGCCAATGCACAGAGAGGACCATAGGGTCGGCCCCACTATGAGACACGACATCCCAACCGACCCATAGCGCTATGGGGCACAACACTGGAGACACAGTGTGGGAATTGTGCCTGATCTGACCCCACCACACAGAGGTGAAACACTAAAGGCATGCAACAGAACAGCAAGGGGAGCAGAGCAAGGAAGTCCCGAGGGAATATCAAAAATAGACTTTGAGGCCAGGGCATGCATGGCACCCAAGCAGACTGGACTGGAAAACAGACCTTGAACTATTTATAGGCTTTTTTTTTTTTTGCCATTTGTTTTGTTGTGATGGTTGTTTTGTTTTGCTCGGTCTGGTTTTGTGCTTATATTGTTATCTCTGCAGGTCTGTCTAAATAAGATAGGCAGGACAAACAATCTGGAGGAGATAAAAACAGGACCGATGGTTCCTGGGGGAACATGGGAAAGGGGGAGGCAGGGGAAAGGAAGTGGGTGTTAACAAACCCAGTGACAAGAGAACAGCAAATGATCTAAAATAGATGGTGAAGAGGGCATAGGAGGCCTGGTAGGGCTTAATCAAGGGCAATGTAACCGAGAGGAATTACTGAAATCCAAATGAAGGCTGAACATGATAGTGGGACAAGAGGAAAGTAAAAGGAAATAGAGGAAAGAATTAGGAGGCAAAGGGCATTTAGAGAGGTCTAAATACAGACATGTACAAATGTAAATATATTTATATATGACAATGGAGAAATAGATCTATTTACATATATTTATAGGTGTAGTATTAAGGTAGCAGATGGACATTGGGCCTCTACTCAAGTACTCCCTCAATGCAAGAACACTTTGTTCTATAACCTGGCATTCCATGATGCTCACCTTCCCGACATGATCGCTGAAGACAAAGTGGGTGTGTAAGCAAATGTGGTGAATAAAGCTGATGGATCCCAGCTATCAAAAGATATAGTATTTGAGATCTTAAAGGCTTGAAGATAAATGAGCGGCCATCTAGCTAAGAAGCAACAAAGTCCACATGGAAGAAGCACACCAGCCTGTGTGATCACGAGGTGTCGATGGGATCGAATATTAGGCATCAAAGAACAAAATAATCATATCAATGTGAGTGAGGGGAGTGCGGAGGGGAGACTCAAAGCCCATATATAGGCAACTGGACATCCCCTTATAGAAGGGTTGTGGGGAGGAGACAAGCCAGTCAGGGTGCTGTATAGCACTGATGAAACACAACTTTCCTCTAGTTCTCTAATGCTTCCTTACCCCCACTATCATGATCCCAATTCTACCTTACAAATCCGGCCAGATAAGAGGATGTACACTGGTACAGATCAGAGCTGGAAACACAGGGAATCCAGGACAGATAAGCCACTCAGGACCAATAATGAGAGTAGTGATACCAGGAGTGTAAGGGAAAGGTGGGTGGGGGAGGGGGAAACGATCATATAACCCCTCCTTGGGGGACGGACAACAGAAAAGTGGGTGAAGGGGGACCAGTCAGTGTTAGACATGAAAAATTAATAACAATTTATAAATTATCAAGGATTCGTGAGGGAGGGAGGGGAAAAATGAGGAGTCGATACCAAGGATTCAAGTAGAAAGAAAATGTTTTGAAAATGATGATGGTAAAAATGTACAAATGTGTTTGACACAATGGATAGATGGAGTATGATAAGAGTTGTATGAGCCTCCAATAAAATGATTTTTTAAAAATAACAAGCAAAAAGGTGCAAGGTTTTCTACAGGTAGTAAAAAAGTACAATCCCTGATTCCCAGAAGGAACTTTAGATCTAGGAACTTGGGAGGAAGTCAGTACAAACTTAAAGAAAGCACACAGAGATGGGAGAATATCCCTGTGGAGACATGGTCTCTGTGAGTTTGTTAGGTTTTTCTGGTGGGAAATACTTCAGTTCTTGGCTTCACACAAGAAAGAATTCAACCCAAGGCCTGGTTTGTGATCCAAGTGGGTTTTTATAAAAGATGCAAGGAGTTTCAGGTTATACAGTCACTCAACATGGGCAACTCACGGGACAGCACACCCACAGGCAGTGGCCTGAGTCCAGAGAGAGAGACCACTACACAACTGAGTGGAAGGCGGAGAAGAAACTCAAGGGCAGGTGGTCTGGAAGTCCTGGTATTTAGGGCCTTTGCTGGGAGGTGTGGTCAAGGGTATTAGTTGACCCCATTGGCTGAACTAAGCCCACTTGGCCTAGTCTGGGCCCATCCAGGTACAACACCCACCTGGATTGGCCCACACCTCTTAGCCTTTATGGCTTCCAACCTACTGTGGGAGGAGAGAATCTCCAGGCATAGAGACGGGCACCCCTGTCCCCTATTTCTAGCTACCTACGAGGTACAAGTTAAGATGGCTTTAGAACCTCTGCAGGAGGAAGAACAAGAGGATTATCAGTCTAGTAAGAAGTCTTGTGTGAGCTATTCAAATCTAGAAAAGCAAGCTAAAGTCTCTTTGAATGAGTGTGAATTAGGTGATGAAACTAGAAAAAACTGAAGAAGCAGGGACTGATTTGTTATCTAAGGGCCTCTGATTCTAAACCAAACCTCATGGCCCAAGCCTCTATGCCAGTGGTTCTCAACCTTCCTAATGCCACGACCCTTTATATAGTTCCTCATGTTGTGGTGACCCCCAACCATAAGATTATTTTCGTTGCTAATTCATAACTAATTTTGCTACTGTTATGAATCGGGAACCTCTGCTTGAAAGAGTAATACAGCTGTTATTATGGAAATTTAATCTAAGTACTCAAGGCATTCAAGTTGATACTGGAATTATTAATGAGAGGTATGAAGAAAAGCTAAAAGCTGTAATTAAACCAGAAATTAATAAGAGTCATATTTGGGGTCCACTGCCTAAAAGAACTATAGGGTGTTTATTAGGAAGGTCTAACCTAAATTTTCAAGGTGTTCAGATTTTTACTGGAGTTATTGATTAGAATTATGAAGAAAACATTAGAGCAGTTAAATCTGAATTACCTTGGTATACAAAGAAGGGAGATTGCTTAAGTCAATTACTTTTGCTTCCTTACACTTCTATTGGTAAAATAAAAGCCAATTAGGAAAGAGCTTTAGCGCAATCTGACCTCATGGACCACAGAGTATTTGGGGACGCCATCATGGTCAAGCAAAAGCATCCCCACACGGAACTAGAGATTGGGGAAGAAATGATTTGATGAATTTTAGATTCTGGAGCTAAAGTCACAGCCATGAGCCATCAACAATGGACTAAGGCATGGCCACTATTTTCAAAATGGTCTCCTGATTCCAACATAAAGGGAGTAGGAGAAATTTGCCAGGAAAAAATATGGCAGTGTCGTAAAAGCTTACAGGGTATAGGGCCTGAAAGGCAGTCAGGTTTAATTGAACCCGGAGTTATGCTCATTACCTCTGATGTCAACAAAAGGAAAATTGGATATAAAGGGGGCAGGCCTCAGGAAAAACCAAGGAGATCCTTCTCCAATCAAGGTTGCTTCTAAACGTAACTGCTATGTGTTAGAAAACTCACATCTTTTCATCAGGACTGCTGTTATGAGGCCTGCACCAATTAAATCATCTTGGAAATCCGATGACCCCATATGGGTTCCTCATTGAAGAGAAAGTGCACACTTTGCATGAGTTAGTTCAAGAGCTGAGAAGAGAAGGTCATAGAGAAGAAGCTCTCATCTATTGCAGTTCCTCTGTATTTGTGATGAAGAAGAAATCTGGTATTTGGCATATGGTTTGATTTAAGAGCCATTCATTTGATTGTACAGCCTGTTGGCCCTCCAACCAAGCCCCCCTTCACTTACTATGATCCCAGAATGGTGGTCTTTCATAGGCATAGATTTGAAAGGTTGTTTTTACACTCACCACTTGGATTTTGCTGACTGTGATCAATTTGCCTTCATGATCCCTGAGTTAGGCAATAGGGCCCCAACTAAAAGATTTCAAATAAAAACCTTAACTCAGGGCATGGTGAATAGCACCACACTGTGTCACTTTTTCATAAGCAAAGTTCTAGAGCCAATCAAGGAGTGTTTTTTTTTCTAGGTTTACATTGTCCATTACATGGATGATATCTTTAAAAAAAAATCATTTTATTAGGGGCTTATACAACTCTTATCACAATCCATACATTTGTACATTCATTGCCCTCATCATTCTCAAAACATTTGTTCTCCACATGAGCCCCTGTCATCAGCTCCTCATTTTCCCCCCTCCCTTCCAGCTCCCCACTCCCTCACAAACCCTTGATAATTTATAAATTATTATTTTGTCATATCTTACACTGTCCAACGTCTTCCTTCATCCACTTTTCTGTTGTCTGTCCCCCAGGGAGGAGGTTATATGTAGATCCTTGTAATCCATTCCCCCTTTCCACCCCACCCTCCCTCCACCCTCCTGGTATTGCCACTCTCACCACTGGACCTGAAAGGATCATCCTCTCTGGATTCCCTGTTTCCAATTCTTATCTGTACCCGTGCACATCCTCTGGTCTAGCTGGATTTGTAAGGTAGAATTGGGATCATGATAGTGGGGGGATGAGGTGGGGGAGGAAGCATTTAGGAACTAGAGGAAAGTTGTATGTTTCATGGTTGCTACACTGCACCCTGACTGGCTCATCTCTTCTCCGCGACCCTTCCATAAGAGGATGTACAATTGCCTACAGATGGGCTTTGGGTCTCCACTCCACACTCCCCCTCATTCACAATGATATGATTTTTTGCTCTGATTATGCCTGATACCTGATTCTTTTGATGCCTCATGGATCACACAGGCTGGTGTGCTTCTTCCATGTGGGATTTGTTGCTTCTGAGCTAGATGGCCACTTGTTTACCTTCAAGCCTTTAAGACCCCAGATGCTACATCTTTGGATAGCCAGGCACCATCAGCTTTTTTCACCACATTTACTTATGCACCCACTTTGTCTTCAGCAATTGTGTCGGGAAGGTGAGCATCATGAATGCCAGTTTAATAGAACAAAGTATTCTTGCATTGAGGGAGTACAGGATGATATCTTAATAGCAGTGCCTAATAATGAAATGCTACAACAAGCTTATATTCACACCAGAGAAACCATCTCTCAGACAATTAATAATTGCTTTTAATAAAATTCAGACAAGCAGCCCTTATATGTACCTAGGATAATAGGAGCTAGGATGAGTATTAGAGCACAGAAACTTGAAATTAGGAAAGGTCATCTAAAAATGTTAAATGACTTCCAAAAGCCACTAGGAGGTATAAACTGGGTAAAACCTTTACTGGGGATCCCCACGGAAGAGCTCACACACTTTTTTGACACAATAAGAGAGGACCCATAACTAAAGAGTCCTAGAGAGCTCAGCCCTGAAGAGCTGCAGTTTTAGAAGGAACGCATCAGCCAGAAAAAGGTTTACTGTGTTGATCCAGATAAAAGTGTTAATCTTGTAATTTTTCACACTTCTATCACCCCCACTGCCATGCTGGCACAGAAGGACAAGCCTCTAGCATGACTACATCTATGCAATACTGCCCCCGGAGTTGTTTGCCCAACAAATGACTCAGCTGATCACTAAAGGCCAGCATTGTTGCTGAGAACTCAGTGGGTGTGATCCATCAGTCATAGTTTTGCCACATACTCTACCTTAGATAAAAACTCTTTTGGAATCTTCTACAGATTTTCAGGTAGTGTTACCGGAATTTTATGGAAATTAAATTGTCATTACAGTTTGGGGTGGTCCGAACTAGGCAGCCATGTTTGGACTAAGCTGAAGCAGGTCTGGGCCCTGCATGTCCTTCCCTGCACATCCCAAAGGTCAGCAGCAGATGGCGCCAAATAAGATAACCATTGAAACCAGTTGTGCTGGGTTCAAAGAAAGCCGCAAGGAGTCGACAAGCAATTCTCCCAATTTCCAGACCCCATATGCTAATTGCCATACATTCCTCACCACCCCTTTAAAAACTCTTGCCCCCAGCTGCTGAGTACAACTCCCCTGACCTGTTGGCCTAGGTCTCCGAACCTGGTCCGTAGCTCCCCCGCACCCCACCCCAATAAAGCTATTTCTGTGTCTGCTCTCCCTTGTCCTGTCAGTTATGTCTGTTTTCCTCCCTGTACCTCAGTTCCCCTTTACAATTGCCCTTCAGGAAAGTTCTGGGAGTTCCTAAAACAAACCCCGTGATTCTTAGTCTCATCCCATAAGCTGCTCGAGGGAGCCCCCACTTACTTTACAGACGGCTCCAGTAACGGCATCGTGGCCTTCTTCTCCACCCTTTCAAACTTGTTACACCTTTGCTCAGAAAACAGAAATATTCGCTCTTGTTCTACAATTCAAAGATGTAAAGCCCCAGTACCATGACTTTTTAAAAATAAAATAAAAAAGATGTAAAGCAGCCTATCGATATAAGCAGTGATTCAGTGTATACAGTACAAGCGTGTTCTTCCGTTGAAGCAGCGCAGCTGGAGTCAGATCCACACTGACATTGCTAACTTATTCATCACCCTCCAAACTCAAATGAGTCCTGGCTCCATCCGCAATTCATTGGGAGGCACACACACTTGAAGGCACACACACAGTTGCCGGGGCCAATTTCTATGGGAAATTCCAAAGCAGACAAGTTAAGTCCAAAGGCATTTGCCACTCTTACACTCTCAAAAGCTGAGCATCAAGTCTACACGACAATGCGGCTAGCCTAAGATATCATTTAATTTGGGCCCAAGCCAGAAATCGCATCAGAGAAGCCACTCACTGTCAGCAAACCTCTGACGGAGATCGGTCAAATGCACTCTGGCAGATGGTTGTCACTCACATACCTCTCAATTACACAACCGCCCCTTGGACCTGTTCAGTTGTGGGGGCTGGTACCCACACTTGATCGTCATCACCAAGTGCTTCCAGTCCTCCTCACTTTCAGCAAGCAAGGTTGCGATCTTCTCTGCTTTGTTCAGCATACAGCTTAAACCAGTACAGTGAAAGGATACAACCCTGACACCCACCTTTCCTGATTTTAAGCTACGCGGTATGCTCTTGTTCTATTTGCACAAGTGCCTATCCTTGATTCCGCATGAGCACAATGAAGTATTCTGGAATTCCTATTCTTCTCAATACTGTACATAGTTTGTTATAATCCACACAGCTGGGTGCCTTGGTGTGGAGGAAGGTGCCAGGCCCCCTCCCCCCCACACTAATCACGGGTTTGATAGGCGCAATTGTACGGTTGAGATATATAAAGATTATAATAAAGTCAAAGAGAGCATGAGAGATAAAAGAGAGATTGCAATAATGGAGTAAGACACATTTCATGGTAGCGTGCTCATGGTCCACGTGGAGAGAGGGGGAGAGGAAGGAGGACAAGGGGAAATGGAACAGGGGAGTGAGGATGGGAGAGGAGAGGGGGAACGGACCAGAGGCCAAGAGGGGAGCTCAAGAGAGCTCTTTATTGTTAACCCAGGACTATATATATTTGGGGGGCATGCAAGCCCACTAATTACAGGTAAAGACATATGTCAAAGGAAGGGGTTGCACTATAGGTTATACAGCAATGAGAGGGGACAATCTAGGGATATACACGCAATAGGAAGAGGAGGGATAGGAGTATACATGTGACAAGATGGGCGGATCCTAGATTCAGGATGGCAGCCTAACTTTGGATGTCACTGAGCCAGTTTGACCTGTTCTCTGTGTCTCCATAGAAACCATCATCAGTAGGGTGTAAACCCTACCTACAGGGACCAAGCTACTGGTAGCAAGCCTTTAGGGAGAAGTAGCCCATTGTCCTTAACAGCAGGGAGCAGGCCCTACCAGTCCAGACAGTTGTCCGGCAACAGACTGCCTTCAGGGAGGTAACTTGACAATCATTTACCATTAGCTGCAAGCAGTGTCCTATGTCTAACATATCTGGGGGAGACAGTTGGGAGAAATCTCTCTGTTTCCCACACCTTGGCATAGTCAAAACAAGTATACATCTCTCTGGTATTCTCTGCTTTCAGCCAAGATCCATCTGACATCAGCAATGATATCCCTTGTTCTACTTCCTCTTCTAAATCCCGCCTGAACTTCTGGTAGCTCCCCGTCAATGTGCTACTGTAGCTGTTGTTGGATGATCTTAAAGAAAATTTTACTTGTGTGCAGTATCAGTGATATTGTTCTCTAGTTTTGAGCATAGGCTGGGTCACCTTTCTATGGGCACAGATGTGGTTCTCTTCCAGTCAGTTGGCCAAGCAGCTCTCTTCCAAATTTCATGGCATACATAAGTGAGTGCTCTCAGTGCTTTATAAACGTGCTCAACATTTCAATTGGTATTCCATCAATTTTTGGAGCCTTGTTTTTGTCTAATGCTCTCAGTGCAGCTTCAACTTCTTCCTTCAGCACCATTGGTTCATGCTTATATGCTACTTCCTGAAATGGTGGAATATGACTAGTTCTTTTTGGTACAGTGACTCTATTCTTTCCACATTCTATGATGTTTCCTGCATCACGCAATATTTTTACATAGAATCCCCCAATATTTAAACTTGAGACTTGAATTTTTCTTGAGTCCTTTCAGTTTTAGATATGCTTAGCTTCTTCTGGTTGGTTTCCTAAGTCTACATATTTCGTTATAATCTTTTACTTTGCCTTCTTGAGCTGCCCTTTCCAATGGTCTATTCAACTCTTTGACTTCAACATTTTTTCCACTCGATTAAGAGCAAATATCACCATTGAAGTGTATGATATGTGAATTATATGTCAAAACTTTTTTAACAAAAGCAAGTTTCCATCTCCTCTGACATCCACTTTGATCTTTTCTTTATTTCCTGTCTTTTTAATGACCTTTTACTTCCTTCATGATTGATGGTCTTGATGTCCTCCCACAGCTCATCAAATCTGCTGTAATTAGTGTTCAATGCATCAAAATTTGTTCTTGAGATGTTCTCGAAATTCAGGTGGAGTAGACTCAAGGTCGTATTTTGGTTCTCATGGACTTGTTTTAATTTTCTCCAGCTGCATACTGAACTTATGTATGAACAATTGATGGTTTGTTCCACAGTTAGCCCCTGATCTGCTTTTAGCTGCTGATATCGAGCTTCTCCATTGTGCCTTCTTACAGATGTAGTCAATTTGATTTCTGTGTATTCCATTTGGAGAAGTCCAAATGTATAGTAGTTTTTGGTGTTGTTGAAAAGGTATTTGCTATGAACAAGTCATTGGTTTTGTAAAATTCTATCATGTAATCTCCAGCTTAATTTCTATCACCAATTCCATATTTTCCAACCAATACCTATGATGCCCACCAATATGCCTTCCATTTCATTTTTTTACAATTTCTCGTTTTCCTGGATTCATACTTCCTACATTCCAAGTTCTGATTATTAGAAGATTGTTGCAGCTGTTTCTTTTTACCTTGAGTTGTGCCCCCTTGGCAAATGAAGACCCCAAAGGCTGCACTCCCACAGGCTTTATTCCATTCATGTCATCACGGTCCACTCTACTTTGAGAAGGCAGCTCATCAGTCATATGTCAAGGGCCCACCAACCCAAATGGCTCATCCTCTGGCCCGATCTTAGTCAATATTCTGCTTCCCTTCCTTAGTCCTTCAGTATCTGGCAGTGTTTTGCTTCTATGCCTAAGGTTTGCAGCAGCTCCTTCCTCTGAATCGGACAACCAATTCCTTCTTTGTATTTTGTTCTTAGTCTGTTACCTGTTCACCTTGGGTGGCCCTGCTGGCATTTTAGATACCAGTGACATAGCTTCCAGCATCAGAGCAGCACAAGCTACCACAGTATGACAAGCTGACAGACATGTGGTGGGAAGAAAAGATGCCTGTGGTGTAACAAGCACCGGAAGGTCTCTTCAGCAATCACCAGAGAGGTTCCACCAGAAGGCATACCCTGCACGTCCAGCAGTGATCATTTCAGCCTAAAGCTCAGCAGACCCAAGTTTCATAAAGCGGTGGAGCAGCAACGTCTGCTGGCAGAATCTCCTTTACCATTACCCAGCATGAGCCCCTTCTGTGAGCCCTGCTTCCCGCCAGCAGTCAACCTTTTCCCTGCCCCCAAGGCAGCCCAGCCAGCCAAACCTCTTACCTGGCTGGCCTCTGGGAGATAGCTAATTGCAGGTGGACAGCCTAGTGTAAACATAATCAGTTCCCAAGGTTAACCTTTTGCCACAACACCCCCCTTTCCTTCTTTCCTCTTTTGTTCTCCAGTGTCCTCCCCACCTACTTGCTCCCCTGACTCCCCGCCCATGCAGCAGAGATGTACACAAAATAACACTAACAAAGAGGAGGACTCCCTACCCACAAGGTGGTTTTATTTTTTTACATTATTTTCTTTTCTTCGTTTTTTTTTTTTAATTAATCTTTTTTTTTTAATTAATCAACTTATTGGGGCTCATACAATTCATCACAATACATAGATCAATTGTGTAAAGCACATCTATACATTTGTTGCCCTCATCATTCCCAAAATTCTCTTGCCTCTTGGATTCCCGGAATCCGCTCATTTTCCTCCCCCACCCCTTCCCTTCCTCCTCCCCTTTCCCCCATGCACCCTTAATAATTTATAAATTATTTTTGTATCTTACATTACACTGTCCGGCGCCTCCCCTCACTCACCCCGCTGCTGCCCGTCCCCCAGAGAGGAGGCCATACGCGGCTCCCTGTGATCCATTCCCCCTTACTACCTCCCCCTTCCCTCCTGGTATCGCCACCGTCGCCCCCGGTCTTCCGTCCTAGATTCCCTGCGCTTCCAACTCCCATCCGCACCGCTGTGCATCATCTGGTCTAACCAGGTCTGCAAGGCGAAACTGGGGTCCTGGTAGTTGGGGGGAGGAAGCGTTCAAGAACTAGAGGAAGGTTGTGAGTTTCATTATTGCTATACTGTACCCTAAGTAACTCATCTCCCCACTCCCCCTCTTTTCTTCGGTTTTTATACTTTTTTTCTACACTCATTATACTTTTTTGGAGTTCTCCCCCACTTCTTCTTCCAGTGTAGCCCCATCCTCCTGAGAATACCCATTTCCCTGGGGAAAAAACAAGTACTCTTTTACATGCACTCACATCCCCCCCCCAAGGGCTCCCCTCCCATCTCTGAGTGCACAGACACACCAACATTCAAGTTGCTGTAGCAGTAGAAATCAGCAGAGGACCTGATGTCAGGGGTTTGAGTGGAGAGAAAATGTTTTGAGAATGAAGTACAAATGCGCTTTACACAATTGATGTGTGTATGGATTGCGATAACAGTTGTATGAGCCCCTAATAAAATGTTAAAAAAAAAAGTGAAAACGAAACTGAAAAAAAAAAAAAGAAATCAGCACCCACTCCTAGACCACACTTTTTTTTGTTACTCATCTTCTTGCACATCAACCCCTCCTCTCTTTCTGTTCTCTTTTTCCTCACGAAATATATTTCTATGGAACACTAATTCTGATTACCCCTCTTCAAATACATTTCTCTTTATTTTTATAAGTTTGTTGACCAATCCAGATGGCCACTTATTATTGCTATCATTACTTTTATTTTATTCTCACTCTTAACACCCCCTATACTTTCCCTATTTACCAATGTTTCTCTCACCTTTCCTTCATTTCACCAATACATATTTTGTAACTCCCATTAGACCTCTCCCACATCACTAAATATAGCCAACTGCCTCTACAAATCCAGTAGCTCACTCTACCTTGATGCCAAGGAAACAGCAGTCAACCATAATACCAAAATTATCAAGAAAATACAAATACAAAACTGATAATCACCCAAACCCAATGGAGTACTCTGATGAAGAGCCCATAAAACTATCAGAGACAGAATTCAGAAGAATACAGAACAATGTTTAGGTCCTTTCAAGAGATATGAGAACAACAGAAGAAATGGAAAAAACTAAGATTTAAAAACCAAAAGGATCCCAGAAGACAGAATAAGATAACAGAATTAGGCAGCATAGTAAAAGACCTGAGGAATAGAATGGAAGAAGAGGACAATCGAACCAGTGAGCTTACAATCACATTGACTCCCTGGGGGATACCAGCCCCAGCGATCGAATTGGCCCAAGGGGTGGTTGTGTAAATTGAGAGGTAAAATTAAGGAAACATCAGACAAGATAAACTATGCAGTGCTCACCTCCAGGACCGCCATGACTTCAGGAGCCAGGTCTGTGCAGAGAGAGAGAATATATTTCCAACCAAGGCTTATATACTCTCAGTGTGTGTGTAGGACCCCCTAACTACAGGTAACCACATATATAACAAAGTGTGGTATACCCCCCTAACTACAGGTAATCACACACAAAACAAAGTGGGGTGTACCCTAACCCTGAAGGTCCCTGAGTACATAGAAGGAGTAACCTAACACCAGTGGCTGGGGCAGGTAAGGAGGAGGGGCTGTCTTCAGAGCCTACAGGGCAATAGCACATGTCGGCTCCTATAGTTAAAATTGCCAGCCACACAGCAATCAGCCATGTGCTTATAAGAGGTAAATTTAAGGTAGCACTGTTATGGGAGGATATAGTGCGTGTATTAGTCTGGGTACTTTAGAGAAACAAATCCACAGAAACTCATGTATAAGAGAGTTTTATATAAAGCTTAAGTGCACAGCAAGAAAACATCCCAGCCCAGTGCTGCCCAAGCCCAAAAGTCCAACATTAATCCATTAACCCATATGTCCAACACCAATCCACAAAGTCCTCCTCCATCTCACAAAACAGACACAATGATGCCGACTGCAGGAGGAAAGCCAAGCCAGTGAAAGGGTAATCATCTCAGCTCTGGCAGGGGTCTCCACACGGCTGCTACAGCACCCAGGGCTGCATCAGAGTAGGTCCATGTGGCTTCTCCTCAGAGATGTCTTGCAGGAAGTGAGCCTTGCCAGCTAAAGCAGGGAACTGACTAAGGCAGCTGCACCCTGGTCTGACCATCAGAAAGCAAGAGACCCAAGAACTAGAGAGGCGAGGCTCACTGAGCCATTTATCCCTCTGCCTTTCAATTAACCCCACAAGTGTTTATCAGCCAGGTTGGCACAATAAACTAACTACCTTAGTGGGGTACAATATTAGTTATGAGAATGTGATTGGGACTTACCTCCAACTCACAAGGATGAAGGGCTCCCTCCATCCAGAAACCCAGCCTGCCAGGCTTCTTAATTTATGAGAATAGAAGATTAATCCATATGCACTCTCTTCCTGTTCTCTGCTCCCCACATGTGCCACCAAGGGAAAGAATCAATAGCAATAACAGAAAACTTTATGGAAGCCCTGCTCCAGTTGTCTTTGTTGCCACTTGGATGCTAGAAGGAAGCATGGGACCTCACAGCAGTGGTGGCTGACAGGGCCTAAGTGGGAGTGAAGTGAGCCCACCCTGGCTGTTGTTCCACTTGCCTGAGCACCAGGAGAAGCCTGACCTCTCTACCTCTCCCACCTCTGCCTACCCATGGGACACCACCCAAGAGGCTGCACCAAGCCATGTCCTCTGTCTCATCTTCCTGTAGCCCACCATCATCCAGTGTGTAATTGGTATTAACAATATGGACAGGAAGAATGATTGGCACAGGTACAGGAATGTTGTATTACAGAAGTGATGTGGATATTAATATAAAACAGGTTGTTATATGTGTAAAAGGTTCAACATAATCCCATGGTAACCACAAAGGAAGTAAATAAAATGTAAAGGGAAAAATTATGCAGCACATACCAAAAAAAAGTTAACATTGGAGGAAAAGTATAAGACAGTTAAAGGAGCAACAAAATGTCAGTAGTAAATCTTTTACATAATCAATGAAATACAAGTAAACATTTTTCTCCTAGTCTCAGCTTTCAGCCAAGATCCACCTGACTTCAGCAATGAATTCTTCGTGCCACATCCTGTGCTGAAATGTTAGGATTTCTGGCAGCCCTTGTTGATGTACAGCTGCAATATTTTTTTAATTATTCAGCAAAATTTTATTGCAAATGACAGTGACGAAGTCCATGGGTTAGGTGTCCCACAGGTAGTGTAGCTTGCAAATGGAGGCAAAGAACAAGCAAGGCAGCCGCACACTGCTCTGATGATCAAAGAGCAAGAGACAAGAGAAGCGAGGCTCGCTGAGCCATTTATCTCTCCGCCCTTCTAATTAATCCCACATGTGTTTATCGGCCAGGTTGGCACAATAAACTAACTACCTCACATGTGATGAATTTAGATTTCTATATTCTGTTGAGTCATCTTCCCTTGGAATGGGCACAAGTATAGATCTCTTGCAGTTGGTTGGCCAGATAGCTGTCTTCCAAATTTCCTGGCCTAGACCAGTGAATGCTTCCACTGCTTCATCAGCTTGCTGAAATATTTCCATTGGAATTTTATCAATTCCTGGACCATTGTTTTTCACTAATGTCTTCAGTGCAGCTTCATCTTCCTTCAATGCCATTGGTTCTTGATCAAATACTAGCTTTTGAAATGATTGAATGTTGACCAATTCTTTGGGGGGTACAGTGACTATATTTCTCCTATCTTTTGATGCTTTCTGCATCATTCAATATTTTACCCATGGAATCCTTCAATGCTGAAACTCAAGATGTGCATTTTTTTCCCTTCAATTCTTTCAGTTTGACATATTCTAAACCCGTTCTTCCTTTTTAAAAACTTTTTTTATAAATCATTTTATTGGGGACTCTTATAGCTCTTATAACAATTCATATATCAATTTTATCAACCACATTTATACACATGCTGGCAAAATCATTTTCAAAACATTTTCTTTCTACTTGAGCCCGTGGTATCAGCTCCTCTCTTTTCCCTGGCTCCCACAGCCTCCCACTGCACGAACCCTTGATAAATGGTAAACTAATCTTACACCATCCGCTGTCTCCCTTCACCGACGTTTCTGTTGTTCATTCCCCTGGTGTGTGTGTCTTCTTCCTTTCAGGCTTTCTAACTCCAGGTCTTTGGATATTTTTTTTATAATATTCTACTTTGTATTCTCGAGCTGTCCTTTGACATGTTCTATTCAGCGATGTTGCTTCATTATTGCTTCCATTTTCTTTAGCTACTCTACTTTCAAGAGCACGTTTCAAGGTCTTTTTGGACCTCTACGCTATTCTTTTCTTTCTTTCCTGTCTTTTTAATGACCTTTTCCTTTCTTCATGCTCAAAGGGGCACACCTCTCTGATGTAAGCCTCAACTCTTATGCATTCAGCTCACGTTTCGTGGATCAGCAAACCCAGTCCCTGAATTAAGTGCCCAGTGCGACCCCATTTCAGTAGGTCTCAGCCCAAAGGCACTCAGCTCCACTCTTGCGGGTCAAGAAGTCCAACTTCCCCAATTACGTGTCCAGAGGCACCCCACTCTGAAAGCCTCCTGCAAAAAACACATTCAACTTGCTCCAGGGTTTGGGAAGTACATCACTGTTTCATATGCTGGCTCCTGGTTCTGCTGCTGCTCCAGTCGGTTCACTGTGCAGGAATCTTGGGTCCAGAGGACGCGCACCACTTCTGACTCTTGCTGGTAATGAGATCCCTCTTCTACTTCTTAGAGGGTTTGTTTTATGCACAGCAGCATGGTACTCCAGGGAATCCTGTTCCCAGTTACTCACAGGTGAATCCTATCAGTTTCTTCCCCGAAATTCTTACTAGACCCATGCTGAGAAAGGTCATTTGGTGAGTTAGAGACTTTGGCTAGAAAAGCCACATTAAATCATTCACTGCCCTTGTATATATCACATAACCTTGCTTGCTGAAAGTGAGGAGGACTTGAAATACTTACTAGTGAAGATCAAGGGTTGCAGTCTTCATTATGGATGACAACTCAATGTTAAGAAAGTCAAGATCTCACAACTAGACCAGTAGGTAGCAAAATGGTAAATGGAGAAAAGATTGAAGTTGTCAAGGATTTTGTCTTGCTTGTATCAACAATCAGTGATAATGGAACATCAGTCAAGAGATAAAATGACACATTGCATTGGGTAAGTCTGCTGCACAAGATATCTTCAGAGTCTTGAATAGCAAGAACATTACTTTGAGGAATAAGGTGAGCCTGACCCAAGCCATGCCTCCTATGCGTGTAAAAGTTGGACACTGAAGAAGGAAAGCCAAAGAGAAATCCATGCATTTGAATGATGGTGCTGGTAAAGACTATTGAAAGGACTGTGGGCTTAGAAAAGAAAAAAAAAACAATACAAAAACAAATCTGTTTTGGAAGAAGTACAACCAGAATGCTCTTTACAAGCAAGGATGGCAAGTCTTCACATACTTTGGACATGCTGTCAGGAGAGATCCGGGCCTGGAAACAGGACATAAAGGGAAAAGGCAAAGGAGCAGGAAAAACGAGGAAGACGCTAGACAAGACGGATGGACACAGTGGCTGCACCAGTGAGCTCAAGCATAACAGCAATTGTGAGGACAACACAGCACTGGGCAGGGTTTCCTTCTGGTGCACGCAGGGTCGCTATGAGTCAGGGCTGACTCGATGGCACCCAACATCGCCTCTTCCTACAGATATAACTAATTTCATTCCTGTGTATCCCATTTGGTGCGGGCCATGTGTATAGTCACTGTTGTGGGAAAAAATATGTTTTAAATGTAAAAAAGAGTTTTGCAAAATTTTATCATGTGATCTCCAGCTTAATTTCTATCAACAAGTCAATATTTCCAGCTTATTGGCTAAGCATTGGGCTGCCATCTTCAAGGTCAGTAGTGTGAAAGCCCCTGCTAATCTATGGAGAAAAATGAGGTTTTCTCTTCAATGAGGAGTGACAGTCTCAGACACAGACACCTACAGGTGCAGTTTCATTCTGTCCTGTAGGGTCACTGTGAGTTGCAAGGACTCGATGGCACTGAGTTTAGTTTTTGAGTTTGGGATCCTTCCTCTTTATTCCCAACGTTCACATTCCAATCACCAGTAACTCTTCATGCATCTTGACTGCATAGTTGATCAATTTTAGGCTACAGAAGTTGATAGAATTCTTCAACATTCCCATTACTAACTTTAGTGACTGTTGCATAAATTTGAAAAATAGTAGCTGAGATAGTTTATTCTGCCAGCCTGGCCGATAAACACAAGTGGGATTAACTGAAGGGCAGAGAGATAAATGGCTTGGTGAGCCTCGTCTTTCTTGTCTCTCGCTCTTTGATCATTGGACCAGTGTGCGGCTGACTTGCTTGTTCTGTGCCTCAATTTAAAGGTTGCACTACCTGTGGGACGCCTAGCCTGTGGACTGTGTCGCTGTAAGTTGAGGTCCCTTTAAGACATCTCTGGAGCTGGGGACTGG
>NW_022104553.1:34524966-34533877 GCF_000313985.2 Echinops telfairi
TGTTTTGCCACTCACACCACTGGTCCTATAGGGCTCATCCATCCTGGATTCCCTGTATTTTCAGTTCCTATCTGTACCACTGTACCTCCTCTGGTTTAGCACATAACAGACACTAGGTGGCACAGTTTACCAGCGCATCAAAAGGCAACAACTTCATCGGGCCCACAGATAGAAATCCCAACATTGGTCTCTGGATTGGATTTGTTCAAAGCCTAATCCTCCCAAAAGGATTACATTTGTCTATAGTCTATTGTTTCCATCAAAATGGATCATTTAGGAGATTAAATTTTACAATAAAAATACATTTTATTTGGATAATCTTTGTAAATCTGTCAAAGATGTAACAAAAGGTTGTACTATTTGTCAGGAATTTAACCCAGGGAAAACTTTTTTGACTCTTCAGGGTCTATAACCCCTCTTACAGGACCTATGGTTGAATGGCAAATGGATTTCATACAACTTCCCCTAGCTCAGAATTATAAAAATGTTTTAATTATGATACATCGATATTCCCATTAGGTAGAGGCATTGCATGTCAGAATACCACTGCAAAAATTTTTTTTGTTAGAAACTATTGTTCGTATGTGGGGTGCACATAAGCTCCATGTAGTGATAGAGGGTCTCATCACTGCATGTTTTGGTGGCAGTGTGTAATCTCTTTCCTATTTTGTGCCAATTGTACTTCAGAAATCACATACAGTCTTTGGGGAGGGTTGAAAGAAGTAATGGAATCATAAAAGTTCAGTTAGCTAAATGTACTGCTTCCTTAAGTCTAACACGGGCTCAGGTGCTTCCAATTGTATTCATGAGTCCATTACCTACTTCTCTTTGGCCCTTATACATAGCCTCATTTGAAATTGTTTTATGCCTCTTCATTACAATGTTATCGTTTCTGGCTCCATATTAATTTTTATTCTCTTAGTCATATATTGGCAAATTTTAATAAAGTGTGACCAGCCAATGATAAAGTAAATAAACAGGTTTATGCTCATCTGTCTCTTAATTGTGATAGCTACTGTGCTCCAGAATCTATTGACTATGTATTTTGAAAGCTATGCCAGATGAAAGATTTTTTTGGTACCGAGGTGGAAAGACCTTTATTTCATTTTGTTAACAAATGAATTTGCTACAGAATTACAGGGTGTGAATTCCTAGACACATATTTTTCAATTAAAGAAGGCCAAAGTCCCTGATTGGATGAGTGATCTAGTTGGAGGGCTGGAGCTGAAATTTAGATATCCTTCAAAAATAAAATAAGCCACCAACCAAACTCCTCCCTTGGATGAGTGACTCATTTACAAGTACAATTTATCACATATATATCGTTATTTCACTGTTAATTTATGCTGATTTGTTGTCTATGAGAGGGCTAGCTATTTGAAATAAAAATGTTTTTGTTTAACGATCACAATTGATAGGTATGCTGAATTTGTTGTAAAAAGCTTCATCTTGGAGAAGACTAACCTCTTGGCATCTCCCATCTTGAACTTAATTCCACCTCCTACTTTAAACTCTAGCAAGGTTTTCCCTCATACAATTAGAATTAAGTTATAGACTCCCCTATTGGGAATTCAAACACTTTTGATAGCATGTTTTAATGTCACTCAGATCCAGTTAAATGATTACTTGTGTAATGTCCACTTACTTAAAAGATATCCTCACTTGGCTTGCAGTAAAAGTGGGTATTTCTAGAAATGCATCAAGCCCTTACCCAAGAATTAAGTAGTATGAAAAATGTTATGACAAGCTAGTTGAAATTAGAACCCACAGTTTGTTACCCCCTCCTCATGTCCACGATAATGAATGTTGGAGAACCCTCACTTATATAGGATTGCAATTAGGGAAATTATCTATTTGTGATAAATCACTAGTGGAAACTTGGCTGTAGATTCAAACCTTTATATACCCTCTCCTTACTCCAGATACATTTTGTGTACCCTTATAGGTATTTTTGCAGTGGGTCTAATTATACTAGTTATACTAGTTTAGATGATCCCATTCCAATTGTTTACATTTTTAGGAAATGGATACATAATGTGCTTTGAGAGGCTTGTTGTCAGGTGCTGTCAATTTGGTTCTGACTCATAGTGACTGTGTTAGACAGGGTTCTCTAGAGAGATAAAACCAAATTGCTGATAATATATTTATTTATAAAGATAATTAGATATATAACAAGAAATGAACTGTTAAATCATATACAGATAAATATATAATACAAGAAATGAACAGTTAAATTATAAAGCACTACAAATGGCTCACTGCAACTCACTCCCGTGAGAGAGAGTTGTGAGAGACTGGCAGTCCTTCACGTCTAGTCTGCTGCCAGATCTTCCTCTATTTATAGAGAGAGCTAGGCTATGTCAGCACAGCAGCCAATCACAAGGCAGGTCACCAACTGCCAGCCAGGTCACCAACCGCCAGTCCCCAGCTTCAGAGATGTCTTAAAGGGACTGAGCTCAACTTATAGTGACACAGTCCATAGGATAGGTGTCCCACAGGTAGTGTAGCCTTTAAATTGAGGCACAGAACAAGCAAGTCGGCTGCACACTGGTCCCATGATCAAAGAGCAAGAGACAAGAAAGGCGCGACTCACCAAACCATTTATCTGTCTGCCCTTCAGTTAATCCCACTTGTGTTTATCGGCCAGGCTGGCACAATAAACTAGCTCAGTGACCCTTTCTACAATGGAACAAAATACCACCCTAGTCCTGCACGAATCTCACTATGAGCGGGAACCAAAAAAACCTGAATTGCACTGAGCAGAGTGAAGCTTTCATAGTATACATTTTTCCTGCTAGGAGGGCATTGTGCAACTTGCTCCGAGTTAGTGCACCCAGTGGCATCACCTGGGAAGGTTCTCTCTGGTCACAATAAATTTTTTCGTAAAAGCAGTTTTGGTCGAACCTTGTTTTTTTGTGATGGGTGATTTAAAAGAACAGCATGTGGCTTTGAAATTTTGTTTCCTACTCAGGAAACATGCTGCAAAAACTGTTGTGATGTTGAACACAGCTTAGCAGGACAGTGCTATAGGGGGAAAATCAAGTGTACGAATGGTTTCCTCATTTCAAAAAAGGTGAACTATTGATTGATGACAAACCTCATTCTGGATGTCTGTTAACTTCCCAAATGGACAAAAATGTCAATTTGTAGTGCATTTGCAGTTTGTTCCACCAAGTTAGACTGCTCAACAAGTTTTCTATTTAGACTTTAAATTTTAGAGGTTCTGAAAAGATAGTGTAACAATGTGTGACAAAAAAAGGCCACCATAACACAAAACACCTACTCATGCAGCCATCTAAGTGTGCCAGTTTTGGGCAAAAACAGCACCTTTCTTGTCCCCCACACCTTACTCACCTGACCTCACTCTGTGCGACTTCTTTTTGTGTCCAAGGATAAAGAGGGACATAAAAGGACAACGTTTTGATGATGTAGAAGAGGTGAAGAAAAATACAAGGAAGGTGCTGTCAGTCATCCAAACAGATGAGTGTGAAAAATGTTTTCAAGAATGGAATAGCAGATTTGACAAATGTATTAAGTGTAATGGAGAGTACTTTGAAGGCCATAAGGTCGTTTTAAAAAAAACTTTAAATACATACCTTTGGGGGGAAAAATCCCGTTTTTGGAGGGGTACACCCTCATATTGTTTGCTTGAGCCCATTGTTGCAGTCAGTAGGTCAATTCATCTTGTTGAGGGTCTTCCTACTTTTTGCTGCTCCTCTCCTTTAGCAAGCATGATATCCTTCTCCAGGGACTGGTCTCTCCTGACAACATGTCCAATGTATGTGAGATGAAGTCTTGTCATCCTTGCTGCTAAGAAGCATTTTGGCTATTTTTCTTCCTAGACAGATTTTTCTTCTTTTGGCAGTGCATGGGTACTTTCAATATTCTTCACCAGCATGATAATTCAAATGTACCAGGGGCCTTACGATTACCTTTTTTTTTGGTTATTTTTATTTTCAATTTTTGAAAACTGTACATTTAAAAAAAATGGGTTACTTGTGCAAATTTAGACTTATAAGAGTGGGAAATGCACACAAGGTGGCAATGGCACATTAAGACAAAACACATACAGGCCTTGTCCCAACCTGCTACTTAAGCGACCATGTCACTGAAAGTATATTCAAAGAAAGAGTGGGGCAGCCATTGGCTACTGAGAGCCCAAGAAAGCCGAAAGGGAAGAAAGTTAAGAAAGAAGCATGCAACGTTAGCTAAGTGTGTGTGTGGAAGGTGGCTTGCTGCAGATGGCTCACTTCCTTGGATCCAGTCAAAGGCTGAAAAAGTTAAGAGGGGGAGGGTCCTCAACTTGTTTAATCTAGGATGGCATTACTCTCAGAGAACGACCCAAGGTTCTCCAACTTTTCCTAATTTAAACAGGAATGGCCTCCCTGTTCTTTGTTAACAAAAGCCCAACCACCTTCAGTATTCGGAATGGTCTGGTGGGTGGGCCACCCCAGGAACGTAAGATTACCATATGTGATACTTAAGGTTCTATGTCAACTTGGCTGGGCCACTAGTGTTTGTCAGTTAAGAAGTAGTAATCCCTATTATGAGATCTTATACAATGTAATCAATTCCATGATGATATCAATTAAGAGCAATTTTTCTGAGGTTGTCACTTGTTTCCACATATGAGGATGTTGTAGAATAGCTGGCTTGCTTTTTGCTGTGTCTGGTTCCAGCATCTGGCTTGTCATCTGATCTGTTTTTTTGGACAGTTGCCTGTCATCTTACTAACCTTGATTCCAACCTTAGATTCATTTTGCTTTCACAGTCAGAAGCCTGTGATCTTGGATTTGCAATGGCGTAAGCCACTTTCTTGATGTAAAGTTCTCTCTGTATATGTGAGCTTCATTGGTTTTGATTCTTTAGAGAACACAGCTGAAGACATTCTTAGATTTTCATAATAAAAATGCTAGTAAATATTGGCAAGGTGTTATAAAATAATTACATATTCTAAAATGAGTCAGGAGGAAACTCATTGGTCCAACATTCAGGTTGGAGTTGTCAATTTTAAGAGATGTAAGTCCCACTTTTGGTATCACTAACTTAGAAAAGTAAATTGATTAACCATTATGGGACAAAAAGAAGACAACATTGTTAATGGCAGGGGAGTGCAACAACAATCTTTAACTTAAATTTCTAATGTAGCACTTGACAATAAAATGGCCTGTCAGAGGAAGCCAGGTTCTAACAACCGAAGGGTCAGTAGGTGCGACTGTACGGTTATAATATATAAAGATCATAGTAAAGTCATAGAGAACAGGAAAGATAGGAAAGAGAATAAAATAAAGGAGTCAGACACATTTTATAGTAGCATGCTCACCTCAGCCCCTCTTGTTGGTCCACGTGGAGGTGGGAGAAGAGAGAGCAGCTTTACTATCTTGGGATATTTATAGGTAGCCATAAGACATGCATATTCAGAAGGTACATACGTCACAAGGTGGGTGGTAACTAAAGTAAGGTCTCTGAGCTCACAGGTGTGGAAACCTAATACCTGCATTGGGGGAACACATGAGGGGGGCTGGGTGACATGGTGGGAAGAGATAGTAAAAGTATGTCTGCTTCTATAGGGAGATAAAACCAATCATGTGCTCACTTTAAGGCAGCACAGCTGTTAAGGGACAATCCATGGGAAGCCTATTTAAAGCAGGATAATGTACTTGGACTTTATCTCTTAACTTACTAACGTGGTGGCTTTTCTACCATGGAATGCTAGCTTCCCAGATTCCCTCTAAGTTAGGGAATATTTCCCTCAGTGTTAGTTTCCCACAATAGCCTTAGTTTTTATTGGCCCCAAAGGTAGAATTTGTGCTATAGTCAATAGTTCTTGTTGCTCTCGGAGAAACAAAACAGGAGAAATATTTAGACAACAAGCAACATGGCTGTATACTATAACACCCTCACAGACACCAGACTTGTTTGGTTGGCTATCAACATGAATAGGCACATGGGCTAGGTCATTTTCACAGGGGAGAGTGATGTTTTAAATTTATATTTGGAGTATAGTAGGCATGATAAAACTCATTTTTACTGACTTAAATATTAGAGGACAAAGAATAGTTTGGGCCAAAATGATGTACATTGCCTCTGCTTCCTTCTGCATTACACTAGATGGAGCTGTTGCTCTTCCTTAACTGTCTTGTGAAGCACCAGCTAGTACCTGGTGGAAAACCAGCACAGTGCATTTTTAAAAACTGTCATGGACACCATCTAGGAGCCCAAGTCCAGGTCTGATCATCGATTTACAACCCACCATCTCTGATCAAGAGAAGGGAATGTGCTAGAGCCTCAAATCTAAAGGCATTTGGCCTGTGTCGTGTTGGGCCCTGCAGTCAGAGCGCTAACTCAATTTTGAGCGTTGAAATCAGTTCAGGTACCATCTTGAGTCTCTACACACATAGGATCACTGCAAAGCCGTGTCTGTGGCAATTCTCAGAAAGCCAGGGGGAAGTGGTGTTCCCTCGGGGACAGCAGATAAGCTAGTGTTTACACAAAGGACTGGGGAACTTATCCAAGGCATATTCTTTTCAGAATAAAGACACTTAGATGAAAGGAATTACCCTGTTTTCCCGAAAGTAAGCCATCCCCAGAAAATAAGACCTACTTACAGTCTTGCCTCTCGCTGAAATATAAGGCATCTCCCTGAAAATAAGACCTTCCTGAAAATAAGCGCCCCCGCCCCCCCAGCTACCCTAACTCTGGACTCTGGACCACAGCGGTGGGCGCTGCCATGCAGCTGGAGCAGACAGGAAGTGCAAGGTCTCTTTTAATGAAACGATAAACAATAAATGTGTACCGTAGTCTTCTTCATGGAAAAATAAGACATCCCCTGAAAATAAGACCTAGCTCATCTTTGGGAGTAAAAATTAATACAAGACACTGTCTTATTTTCGGGGAAATGGTATTACTTTTACCGACTTTCCTTTTCTAGTCTGTTGGACTAACGAATCATGAATACACAACAGTAATTTTAATTAGCTTTGTAATGTTCTATGGCAAGTCCAGCTGCGTTCCCCCTTTGCTTTCTCTTTGCTGCATACGCCAAATAAAATCCCCTTTCTCCATTACTCTACATGTGTGGTATTTCCCTAGGACAGATCTTGGAAGCGCCATCCCAACTCACCTGTGCGCTTAGTAACCGAAGGCAAACTCTCCTACCTACAAAGACCCAATGGTAAACCATCAAGTCAGGGCTTATGTAGCCTTCGGGCTGGCGAGCATTCCCATTACTGCCTAGGGTAACCAGATCAGGTTTAGCTTTGGGTGTGTGTGTGTATGTGTGTGTTGTGGGGTGCAGTCTCAAGAAAACTTCTGACCTGTGTATTTTTCACTATGGAGTTCAGGTGGCGTGAGGGGTGCTGCTAACTCCAACGTCAGCAGTTTGAATCCACCAACAATTCCACCGCAGAAAGCTGAGGTTTCCTGCCAAGGAAGGATTTACTGCCTCGGAACCGCAAGGGGGCGGAGTTGCTGGGTCGGAATGGACTGAACGGCAGGGCGTGAGTAGTCCGCGTAGCCTGGGCCGAACTACATTTCCCAGAAGGCTCCGCGGCGAGCACGGTCTTCCCTCGGCAACCGGGCCCTCCTTTTCCGGACCAGCCCCGATCTTGGGCGTAGGAACTCAAGTTCGGAAAAGAAGCCCACCCACCTCGAATGCCTCGGACAAGCGTGACTCTGTGAGGCTGCTGGGGTGCAACTTGAAGAGGTGGAGCACAGCTTTTGACAGAGCCGCAGCCAGGCCCTGGGAGGACTCACTTCTCGGCCCCGGCCAGTGTCGGACTCCGTTTCCTAGGAGACTCTCTTCTCGCGGGATGCCCGTGCTTCTCGCGGGAATTCAGTCCGGAATCACGTGCTGGAGGGACCTCTGGGCTGCACCTGCAATGGCTCAGTCTCTGTGGAGGTCTCGGGTACTTCGGAAGCTCGGACGGCCTGAGGTAAGGAGCCCCGGTCCCGTGCCAGGGTGGGAGTGAGGCTGGGACCTTGTCCGGTGGTGGGTTTTGATGAAGGAACGTGCGGTTGTAACGACCGCGGTTCTAACACTGAGGGCAGCATAGGTGCGAGCCTGTGCCCGCGCGACCCCGCTGTTTTGTGTCCGATTGTGACCGTGTGCAACGTTGTGCGAAGCTTCCCATTGGTTGGGTGTGATCGCATTTGTCTCCGGGTTGGTGGCTCTGTGATTACAGATGTGGGTAGTTTGTGATCGTGACTCTGGGGCCGTGTGCTCCTGTCCCCGGGTGCCTGCGACAGTGCGGTTGTGACTTGGTAGTATGCAGTCGTGCATGTTCCCTTGGTAAATGTGTGATTGTGCTCCTGTGGCCTTTTGAGGTAATGGGGGGGGGGGGGGGGTTGCCCGTAGCAGTGTGTCCCTAGAGTGAGTTGTGCGACACTACGATCACATGCACAGCTCTCCAAGTGATTACATTTCCCATGAACCCTCAGCAAGCAATCTCATGTCAGATGTTGTTACTGATGCTTCCTCCAATTCTATTGTTCTTTTTCTTTGAAAAATTTTTTTCCTTTTTTTCATTAAAAAAAAAGCATTTTATTGGGGGTTCATACAGCTGTTATCACAACCCATACATACATTCATTGCGTCAAGCACATTTGTACATTTGTTGCCATCATCATTTTCAAAAATTTTTCTTTCTACTTGAGCCCTTGGTATCAGCTCCTCATGTTTTCCTTCCCTCCCTCAAGAACCCTTGGTAACTTATAAATTGTTATTACTTTTTCATGTCTTACACTGACCTGTCTCCCTTCACCCACTTTTCTGTTGTCCGTCCCCTGGGAGAGGGTTATAGGTAGATCATTGTGATTGGTTCCCCCTTTCTCCCACCTTCTCCTTACCCTCCTGGTATTGATACTCTCATTATTGGTCCTGAGGGGTTTATCTGTCCTGGATTCCCTGTTT
>NW_022104553.1:34534174-34633107 GCF_000313985.2 Echinops telfairi
GGGGGCTTGAGCATACAGGTTGAATAAGTATGGCGAAAGGATACAATTCTGATACACACCTTTCCTGATTTTAAACCATGCAGTATTCTATTATTCTGTTCAAATGGCTGCCTCTTTGTCTATGTACAGGGTCTACATGAGCACATTAAATATACTGGAATTCTCATTATTTGCAATGTTAGCTATATTTTGTTATGATCTACACAAACATCTTTGCACTAATAAAACACAAGTAAACATCTTTCTTGCACTCTGCAGTGCAATGTCAGCATCTGCAGTCAGGAGTGGTATCCTTGGTTCTACATCCTCTTTTGACTCTAGCTTGGATTTTTGGCTGTTTCTTGTCAATATATTGCTGCAACTGTTTTTTAATTATCTTCAGCAAAATTTTACTTGCATGTGCTACTGTTCAGTCAGTTCCACATTCTGTTGGATCACTTTCTTTGGAATGGGCACAAATGACATCTTGGATGTCACTAAGTAGCTGTGTTCCCAATTTCTTGACATAGAACTAGCTAGTGCTTTCCATACTGAATCATTATTGAAAAAAGTGGTTGTTTTGGAACATCTCAGTTGGTATTCTGTCAACTTCTGGAGCCTTGGTTATTGCTGATGCTTTCAGTGCAGCTTGAACTTCCTTCAGTACCACTGATTCTTGATCATATGCTACTTCTTGAAGTGGTTGGATGTTGACATTTCTTTTTGGTACAGTGATTCTGTGTATTCCTTCCATCTTCTTTTAGTGCTTCTTGCAGCATTTGATGTTTTGTCCTTACCGAATTCTTCAACATTGCAAATTGAGGCCTGTGTGTTTTCTTTACTTCTTCAGCCTGAGAGATGCTGAGTGTGTCCTTCTTTTGGGCTTTCTAACTCCAGTTATAAACTTTACTTTGTCCAGTGTGCTACTGTATGTCGTCTTCTTGAGCTGTGCTTTGAAATGTTCAGTTCAGTTCTTTGACGTCATCATTCTTCCATTTACTTTAGCTACTCTATGTGCAAGAACAAGTTTCAGAGTCTCTTCTGACATCCACCTTGGTCTTTCCTGGTTTTGTTTTGTTTTTTAAAGGGCTTTTGCTTTCATCCCACACTCTTCTGACTTTGGTCACTAACGTTCAGTGAGTGGAATCTGTTCTAGAAATGGTCTCTAAATTCAGGTGTACCTTAAAAACTCGACTTCAACCTGAACTTACATATAAACAGTTGATGGCCTGTCTGTTTCAGTCTGCCCGTGGCCTATGTGTTGCTGGTGATATTGAGCTTCCGTGTTGTTTCCTCCCACAGATGTAGTCAATTTGATGTCTTTGTATTCTGCTGATAAGGTCCACGTGTGTGTTGCCATGCATGTATTTGCAATGAAGAAGTCTTGCAAAATTCTAACCTACAATTGCCAGCGTCATTTCTATCACCAAGGCCATATTCTCCAACTTCCAATCCTTCCTCTTTGTTTCCAGTTTGCACGTTCCAATCACCAGGAATTATCATTGCATTTTAATTGCCTATGTGAATAATTTCACACTGAAGAAGCTGGTAAAAGGCTTCATTTTGTTTTTCACCGGCTTTAGAAACTGGTGCATTCATTTGAATAATAGTTGTATTAATTCTCTTCCTCTTAGACTTATAGATATTATCCCACCACAGATAGCATTGTACTTCAAGCTAGATCTTGAAATGTTCTTTTTGACGATGGAGATGTCATTCCTCTTGAATTTGTCATTCCCAGTATAGTGAACCACGTATCTTCTTCACAATGGCCAATTCCAGTCTGTTTCAGCTCATCCATACATAGGTTATCAATCTGCGCATTTCATTTTATTTTTGACACTTTTAATTTCCCTATATTCAGACTGCATGTATTCCACGTTTTGTTAATGGATGTTTACAGCGCCTTTCCCTCATTTTCAGTTGGGCCCCCGTCAGCCAACAAAGATCCCAAGAGCTTTACTCCATCCATATCTGCTCCACCCACATCACTTAGGCCTAATCTGCTTTGAAGAGGCAGCTTTTCTCCTGTCACATTTTGAATGCCTTCCAACTTGAGGGGCTCATCTTCCTGTACTGGTGCTACTCATAAGGTTTTCAGTGGCTAATTTTTTAGAAGTGGACCACCTCTTCCATTTTACTAGTCTGTTCTCAGTCTAGAAGGCCCACTGAAATCAGTTCTTGATGCATCAGAACAACACACAAGCCATCACTGTTTAAGATCACAGACAAGTGGTGTTTAGAATCCTTGAAGGACCCACATTGTGTCCATTTTAAATGTTCCTTGAGTTTTGGGAACAAAAAGAAGTCTGAAAGGGCTGTCAGGACTTTAGGGTGGATGGGGTATGGTTTCCCAACTAAATTCTCATAGGACATTGTTGTGATAGAAAACAATTTCTTAAAAAAAAAAGAAAGAAAGAAAGAAAAGAATTTCTTGGTGTAACTTTCCCGGCCTTTTTTTCACCAATGCAGTTTTCCATTTTCTTAAAACATCTTCTTAATTAAAAAAACCCCTGTGATTGCCCTTGTCCTTTGAGAAAATCTATCAAGATCACCATTTTGGAATCCCCAAAAAAATTTGCCATGACCTCCATCTTCCCAAGATAAGCATTAATAGTTTTGACAGAAATATACACGATACAATAAAACAGTAGGTGCAGTCCAATTATATAAAATTCTCATTTGAAATGTCTGAAGGCAGAGCAAGCAGGTAAACCAAAAGACAAATTCAATAAATGTAAAACAGTAATAGATGCACTTTAAAAAAATTTTGTTTTTCTGAAGAGAACATTTACTAAGTCTTAAACAGGACCAGGACAGAGAACTACAGATAAGGGAGGCCATTAGCACCAGGTCGTATGGTCTAAGGTTTATTGGGAAATGTAGCTTTAAAAAGCCCATGAGATGCCGCCCCACTCCCAGGCTCCTGAGGAGAGAGTGCCCAGGCCTTGTGGGGAATGGTGCCTCCTTTTTGTCTGGGCTGGCAGGGCTGTGGGGCACATTCCTGATACTGTCGGGACTCCCACTTGCCAGCAGGTGGCAGTTTGGGGCTGAGCTCAGGAGCAAGTGGGAGGGGAGATTGGGGACTGCGGACTGCTAGCCAACTGAGGAGCTTACACTATTGGTCCGGGAGCTTCCCAGAGGCAGCCATGACCTTGTGACCCCAGTATGTGATTTCCATCAAGGACACACCCACGTAGGCCCTGAACGAGATTGCACCCCTCTCACCAACCCAGAGAGGAGCACTTTCCAATGCACTTTGTGTGAGAATTACATTCTGAGTTGATCTCTTTGAATTTAACTGGCCCAGCAGAGACCTCACAAACTACTGTTTTGATTGGACTTTGTTCTGTGCTTTGTATTGATAGACTTGGTCATGATTCCTTTCATAAAGTCATCATTATTAGCTTCACTCTTGCTTCAGGAGTTGAGGGAACGATCAGTTCTTAGAGCGAGCTGATATTTGTACAATGCTTTTGATACTCATTAAGCAGAAAGTTTGCTGAGGCCAAGATGTTCGCTTAAAATGGAAAATGCTGAACTACGGGAGATCCCAGCTTCTTTTTATTTTGTTGATATAAAAAAAGTATTTAATTTTTATGCGGTCCCATATAATTTTTTCCTTTGTTACTAACAGTTGATTCTCTTTTAGGATTTGGGACTTGGTTATACAACATTATCATTGAAAACTGGTTTAACTAATATGCAGCTAAATGTACAATGCATATGATCTTTGAGCAATTATATGTTTAGGTATTCTCAGAATTCATATATGGGTAAGATGATAGACGAGTGTGTACAACAGGATTTATTAGAGACTTGTTTGTAGTAGTGGAAGTGGAGCTACTCGACATCAGATTGGTCTGTTCATTTGGTGGAGTACTGTGTAGCTATTAAGACAATTATGGAGCACTTTGTAATAAAAACAAAACAAACTCACTGCCATCCTAGCCACCCTATGGGACAGGGTTAACCTGCCCCGTGTGTTTCTGAGACTGGACTTTACAGGAGTAGAAGGCTCCACCTTTCCCTGGGGAAATCACACTGCTGACCTCCAGGTTAGCAGCCCAAGGGTGAACCTGCAGGACGAGTGGGCAACAGTTCTGAGTTACAGTGCCAAAAGCAGCACGGCATTATGTAACAGGGTGGGTCACCTGTTACAACTTCTGGGGGAAACATAAATCTGTGTGTGTGTGTGACTACAGATGGCCCCAGTCCCTCTTGTTCTCGTCAGAGCTGGGGCTCTGTAGAGTCGGGAATAATGAAAGATTTTTTCATTGTTTTCACTAGTATCTTTCAAGTGTTCGTGTGAGGTAAGCAGAGGGGAACCGATCATGCTGGAAGCTGTCAGGCCATTGAAGTGTCGTGTAGCTTCCTTTTCTTCCTCCAAAAGAGGTGCCTAGAACAGGACGGGTCCTTCTCAGCAAGTATCAAAACCATGGCTCAGGTGAGACCCGGCCTCCTTTGGCTCTGATTCGTCATTTTTGCCACTAGTTCGTGTAAGCATCTCCTCTCCTCATTGTGACATGTGTTTGTTGTTTCCGAAAACTCTGACAGCTTAGTTGTAAACAGGGGTCAACGTTTTCTTACCCTTGCTCTAAAGGAAAATGTGCCCCACAGGCCATGTTAAAATTTTCCATTAGAGACATTCATGGAAAAAAAGAAATAGCTAGATAATCATAGTTAGATAAAAGAAAAAAAATCTGGTTAAAGATGTCTGCACTCTTATTTGATATTAAGGAATCCTGGTGGTACTGTGTGGAGCCCTGGTGCAGTGGTTACATGTTGGGCTGCTAACCACAAGGTCAGCAGTTCGAAACCAGCAGCTGCTCTGATGGAGAAAGATGAGCCTTTCTCCTCCCATAAAAGTTACAGTCTCGGAAATCCACAGGGGCAGTTCTACTCGGTGCTATCCGGTAGCTGTGAGTCGGTGTCAGCTGGATGGCAGTGCGTTTGGTTTGGATTTTGTTGGTACTATGGGTTAGGCATTGGATTGCTAATGGTAGGGTCAGTGCTTCAAACCCACCAACCCCTCCCTGGGAGAAAAATGAGGGAGCCTGTCTGTTGTAAAGATTTACAGTCTCTGAAACCCTGTAGAGGGTTGCCATGAGACAGATCCTTGGCAATGGGTATAGTTTATAGGCTTGACTGATACTTTGTTGTTAGTCAGAGTAGCTCACAAATTCATCAGAATTTAAAATCAGATAATTGCTCAAGAATTTTATCAGGATTGTTTATCTTTTCCCACAAAAGATTGGAAGTTATGTAACAGAACTGTCTGACTCAGAACCGGTTTGGGACATTTTTTTCCTCTAAACACTAGCTTCTAGGGGGCCCTCCTTCAGGACACTGGCTCCCTTCTTAAGCAACACAGTGCTCGTGGCCTGGGAAAACTGGCCAACCTTTTTGTTAAGGTTATAATTATATCACAATTTTTGGCTAACTCAATAGTGAGCATCTTATTGTGATTGCAGTCCGTAGTTCCCCCTTCGCTAAAAGAGTACTTACCTCCTCATTTAGTAAATCATTCAGCAACTCCTGTCAAATTTGTGTCAGAAGTTCTGGTGGAACTGAAATTTGTTACCAATGATGAATTAAACCAGTAAGTTTGGACAATGATTTGATGGGGTGGAGCAAATGTCATCCAAAGGGGAAAGAAGAAGTAAAATCAACAGCCCGAGCATGAGTCTTCTGAGGTGGTCAGCTATGCCCACGTGCTCCACCTTTTTAGCAATTCTCACACGAGCTGCCCCTTCTAAAGCACCGTTTCTCTGCTGGGCTCATTGTTTTCTTGCACTGGCCACACGGAACTCAGACAACACTCACTGTTAGGGAATTTCTAAGGGAAGGGGTAGGTTGCACATCAGGCTCAGAAACACTCGAGATACAGTTCTGTGATCAGGAAAGCCTCCTCTCAGCCACACTCACTGATACACCTCTCCCCAGCCCTACCCAGGTAAGTATTACAAAGCTCTCTTAATAAGTGCTCAGAGATACTCCCACTCTGTCGGCTAAAAGCCTGCCTCAAATTACTTAGCTTTCTTGCTCCATGGGTTGAGAAGCCCATTACTGTCTCGGGCCAATTCTGGTGCCTCTGCTCTGCTTTTCCCCGTCTCTGGTGTGACAGCTCTCTTTCTCCTGGCTCAGGGAGGTTCAGTGCAGGGATCTCAGGTTCAAATGATGTGCTCCACTCTTGACTTTTCTTACTTGACAATGAGACACCCTTTCCGCCTCTGGAATGGCTCGCTTTATGCTAGTGGGATGGCAAAACTGGCCAACCTTTGCCTTACTGCCAGGGTGTCATGTACCTTAGTTACTTTATTAGCGAACTATCCAGTCCCTCTGGTGGGCATTACAAAGACTGTGACTGGAAGGGACATACTCAGTGATTTATAGAGATGAATAATTAGAGGCATCTCCTAGGGAAAAGCACTAATCATTTCCACAGACCTGGATTTTCTACTAAGAAAATATGGGCAGTGGTATATTCGATTTCAGTTTTATGATATACTGAAGTCTTTGGTTTGTGACTCTTTTTACATTCTGGCACCCCACTAACCATGTATGCACTTCATTAAGGCCATTGTGTGTATATGTGTCATTTTCCATCAACTTCTTGTATCTCAGGAACCATGAGAATTTACAGTTGAGTGACAGGTGGTTTTAACTAAGATTGGGTCCATGGTAGGAAGATCGTTAGAGATCACCTCCAGTCTCGATGCCTAAAAGCGAAAGCAAGGATGCTGTTATATCCATGTAATAGGATCTTATTCAGTTCAGAAAAATATGCTTATGAAGATAATTTGTATATAATAGTGTGGCATGAGAATGGACCAGTGTCTTTTAAAAACAGCAACAACATAAACAGGTCTTTAAAAATTACATGCAAATTTCATTCTTACAAGATTAAAGAAATATTTTAAGTCACTTGAACATGTTTACAAGACTTATTTAAGTGTTGCCCCATCATTGATCCTACTCCCAAAAGGTAGTTGCCCTCAACTCTTGAGTATTCTTGTTTGTATTGATGAATTAATTTCCTTTCTGCAGAGTGGAATGAGACATGGTACTCTCATTTATAGAAGAAAACCAGTTGCCATTGAGCCAATTTTGACTTAGGGGGAGTTTTTAATATTTGTTTCAGAGTTTTTAATATCTGTGATCTTTCAGAAATATATCTCCAGAATTTTCTTCTGAGATGCCTCTAAGATTCAAACTGACAAATGTTCATTTAGTAGCTGAGTGCCTAATTAGGTTTATGCAAGCTAGCAACTCTAACATTCCCATATTACATCCCCTGTTTGCTTTGCTTTGCCTCTAGTATTAATTATATCACAATTTTTAATCATGAGCACATTATAAAGATTGCAATTGTTGTTTACTCCTACAGCGAGCTTTACCTCAGGTCATGGCTTCACTGTAGGACAATCTTTGATATGGTTGATTTTTTTTTCTTTCCCCCAGTTATTTGCTTATATGTCTTTGAATTTGTATCCGGAACATCACGCATCACTGCCTTATGCCAATTCAGCTGGTTAAACATGATTTTTGTTCTTCATTGTGTTGGGCAGGGTTCTCTAGAGAAACAAAACCAGGACACTTATTTTATAGACAGGTAGATAGGTTTATACAGCGAGAAGGAATGTAACAGCTAATTAGTCCACACAGCAGTACAGAGGGCTCAGTTCAACTCACTGCTGTGGAACAGTGAATATACTGGAAGTACTTCAACTCACATGGGCTTCTGGGTCCAGGGTCAAGGAAGCAGACCGCAGAGTCCTCCTTGGGGCAAGGCAAGCAGAGCCTGCCCACAGGAACAAACAGCAGGGTGGGTCACCAACCCACCATAGCTTGGTAGCTTAGTGAAGCAGACCCGGATGGGATGTGGAATGCAAGCAATGTAAGAACACAAGCAGTGCAAGGTGACAGAATCGACCAGCCTCAAACTTGAGTGATGTACACACCCGTAGCGTGGCAAAGCAGGTCTTGAAGGAGCCTCAAGCTCTAGCAACAAGATCCGTGGGCTGGCCTGGCTCACAGGTAGTGTAGTTCACAGGTTGAGGTAGAGAACCAGCTACCCCAACAGCAGCACAAACGCTCCAGCATGCTCCAATCACCAGAGAGCAAGAGAGAGGGGGGTGGGCCTTGCAGAGCCATTTATCTCTGTGCCCTCCAATCAAATGGCGACTTGATTAATCCCACATGTTCTTTTTTATTATTTAATAATTTCATTGGGGGTTCGTACCACTCAACACAATCCATACATCCATCCATGTGTCAAGCACATTTGTACAATTGTTCCCCTCATCATTCTCAAAACATTTGTTTTCTGCTTGAGGCCTTGATATCAGCTCCTCATTTTCCCCCCTCCCTCTCTACTCCCCACTTCCCTCATGAACCCTTGATAATTTATAAATTATTATTATTTTGTCATATCTTATACTGTCCGACATCTCCCTTCACCCACTTTTCTGTTGTCCGTCCCCCAGGGAGGAGGATATATGTAGATCCTTGTAATCAGTTTCCCTTTTCCAACCCAGCCTCCCAGTATCGCCACTCTCACCACTGGTCCTGAAGGGATCACCTACCCTGGATTCCCTGTGTTTCCAGTTCCTATCTGTACCATTGTACATCCTCTGGTCTAGCCAGATTTGTAAGGTAGAATCGGGAACATGATAAGTGGGTGGTGGTGGGAGGAAGCATTTAGGAACTAGAGGAAAGTTGTATGTTTCATCATTGCTACCCTGCACCCTGACTGGCTCGTCTCCTCCCCGCGAGCCTTCTGTAAGGGATGTCCAGTTCTTACAGATGGGTCTTGGGTCCCCAATCTATACTCTCCCTCATTCACAATGATTTGCATTTTTTGTTCTTTGATGCCTGATACCTGATCCCTTCGACGCCTCGTGATCACACAGACTGGTGTGCTTCTTCCATGTGGGCTTTGTTGCTTCTGAGCTAGATGGCTGCTTAATCCCACATGTTCTTATTGGACTGATTGGCACAATAAACCTAACTATCACAGTCCACCCTTTGCCAACTCAGCACCTGTACACAATTCTTTAACCATATATAATTTCCAGACATTAATGAAAAAACACACCTAGCATCATACATCTACCATACACATGAATGAAAACACATTGAATCTAATTATATCTGGAACAGTTTATGTGAACAAAGACAAGATATTCAATAAGCACATATAAAGAAGATAAACTGACAATCACAAACCTCACTTTTGCAATTGATCACGTGGTCATAACTGATAGGTAGAACTACCTTCTTCTCCTACCTTCTTCTGTATTACCTTAGCCCTCGGCCAACATCTTAGCTGGCCGTGGTTGTTTGCCTGGTGGGGTGACCCAAAACTTCATTTCTGAAGGTCAGGCTCAGTAGACGTCCTGTCAGGATTGGGTTGCTGTAGTTTACCATTTACTTTAATCACAGGACATGATAGTAGTAAGAGACAGCCTACATGATCTCCTGGATTCCAGACATATTCTTCTTTACCTCCATTATGTAGCACCAGTTGGATTTCTCCTTGGTAATCAGGATCAATCACACCACTTAGTACAGTGACACCCTTCCTGACCTGTTGATCCAAAGGCATGAGAAGCCCAAAGTGGCCAGGGGGCATTCCCAGCTGCCAGTTCAGAGGAATACGTGCTGTGTTTCTGGGTGGGAGAGTTTCTTCCTTCAGGACTAGGACCTCCAGGCCTGAAGAGCATAAGGTTGCTGGGACAGGAAACCATAAATGCTGCAAGTGGATCACTAGGAGTGATAGTGAGTGGTGCCACTCCATCTTCTACCCCTTGGTTCCTGGACCCATGTATCCTGGCTATTGGAGACACAGCACCATATATTGGCTGGTGGTTTAGAGAGTATATAGCCTCCTGGAGAACACTGCCCCAGCCCCACAAGTTGTTGCCACCTAGTTGGTGCCGTAATTGTGTCTTTAGGAGCCCATTCCATCGTTCTATCAAGCCAGCTGCTTCAGGATGATGAGGAACATGGTACAACCAGTGGATTCCATGGGCATGGGCCCATTGCTGCACTGCATTTGCTGTGAAGTGAGTTCCTTGATCTGAAGCAATGCTATGTGGGATGCCATGCCGGCGGATGAGGCATTCTGTAAGTTCCTGAATAGTAGTTTGGGCAGAAGTATTGTGGGCAGGGAAGGCAAATCCATATCCAGAGTAGGTGTCTATTCCAGTAAGAACAAAGTGCTGTCCCCTCCATGACGGGGGTTGCTGGTTGATCTCCCCTAGGAATGGTCTCCTATCTTTGACTCAGTGTTGGCTTCTGCTGATGGCAGATGGGGCACTCCGCAGTGGCAGTGGCCAAGTCAGCCTTGGTCAGTGGAAACCCATGTTGTTGTGCCCATGCATAACCTCCATCCCTGCCACCAGGTCCACTTTGTTCATGTGCCCATTGGGCAATGACAGGAGTGGCAGAGATTAAAGGAGGACCAGTCTCCACAGTGTGTGTCATCTTATCCATTGGATTGTTAAAGTCCTCCTCTTCAGAGGTAACCTTTGGTGGAGCATTCACATGAGACTTGATTATCTTTACTTTCTAGAGGTTTATCCACATACCTCTTCCCCACACCTCCTTGTCACCAATTTTCCAATCATGTTCCTTCCAATTCCCTGACCATCCAGCCAAGCCATTAGCCACAGCCCATGAATCAGTATACAGTTTCACATTTGACCATTTCTCCTTCCAGGCAAACTGAACTGCTGGAAGTTCTGCCCATTGGGAGGATTTCCCTTCACCACTGTCCTTTAGGGAGATCCCAGAAAGGGGCTGTAGTGCTGCTGCTGTCCACTTACGAGTGGCACCTGCATATCGTGCAGAGCCATCAGTAAAGCAAGCATTACTTTTCTGTTCTTCAGTCAACTTATCATAAGGAACCTCCCCAGGAGGCCATAGGTGCAGACTGGGAGAAGGAAGGTACTGTGACAGGAGTGGAGACTGTGGGCATTTGGGCCACTTCTTCATGCAGCTTACTTGTCCCTTCAGGTCCTGCTCTGGCCTGATCTTGTATATACCACTTCCATTTAACAATGATAGAGTGTTGCATGTCAGTTCCCCGTGGGCGCCAAACTGCGGTGGCCCGCACCTGCAGAGGGTCTATGACGGGAAGACGTGGAGTGGGATTAAAGAAAGACAGAACAGCGGGGTTGGGAGGACTGGCACAAGGCACCTGCAAATTTATTTTTCACACACTATGCTTTATACTATTTCGGAAGAAAGCGGTTATGCCTGAACACAATCACCAGGTCAAGCTTGGCCGGAGCGTGTCTGATTAATGTCTGTTCCTAGAACAAGTTCAGACAAGCTCAGAGAGCGTTCCGCTCCCAGGAAGCCTTCCTATATCCTCCCATACAAGCCGTCAAGCCTTTGACAAAAGTCAAACACGATATCATGAGCTTTAACTGTTTGCATTCCAGGGGGAAGAGGGCAGAGTCCAGGGCCATGCCATGTCCTCTCCGTCCCTCAGACTCTGCCTGATCCATGACAGTTTCCAACACATGTCCAACTTTATGACTCTGTGGGTCAGACCATACCCAGTTCATGATGGGCAACTCAGACCTCATGGTGACAGTGGCCCATGGTGAGGCGTTCAGTCTCCACTGATGCCCAGTAACAGGCCAACAGCTGTTTTTCAAAAGGGGAGTAGGTGTCTGCAGAGGATGGCAGGAACTTTACTCCAAAATCCCAAGGGTCTACGCTGTGATTCGCTAATAGGGGTCTGCCAAAGACTCCACACTGCATCCTTATCTACAACAGATACTTCTAGCACCATCAGGTCAGCTGGATCATATGGTCCCAGTGGCAAAGCAGCTTGCACGGCAGCCTGAACCTGTTGCAGAACCTTTCCTTGTTCTGGGCCCCACTCAAAATTGGAGGCTTTTCGTGTCTCTTATAAATAGTGGAATTAGAACACCCAAATGAAGGATGTGTTGCCTCTAAAACCCAAAGAGGCCCTTTAGATGTTGTGCCTCCTGTTTAGTTGTTGGGGGGTGGGGGGTGGGGCAGATGCAATAGTTTATCCCTCACTTTAGTAGGAATGTTGACATGCCCCACACCACTGGATCCCTAGAAATATTACTGAGGTGGAGGGTGCCTGAATCTTAGTTGGGCTGATTTCCCAACCTCTTTCACACAGATGTTGTCCCAACGAATCTAGAGTCTGATACATTCTCCTTAGTGGGTCCAATCAGCATAATGTCATCAATATAATGGACAAGTGTGACATTTTGTGGAAGAGACAGATGATCAAGGTCCCTTTGGACTAAATTATGGCACAGGGCGGAAGAGTTCTTGTACCCCTGGAGGAGAAGTGTGCAAATGTATTGTTGCCCCTGCTAGCTGAAGGCAAACTGCTTCTGGTAGTTCTTTGAGACTGGTTTTGAAAAAGGCATTGGCCAGATCAATAGCTGCATACTAAGTATCAGGAGAAGTATTAATTTGCTCAAGCAATGAAATCACATCTGGAACAGCTGGTGGACTGCTCGGTCCAAGGTCAAGGAAGCAGACTGCAGAGTCCTCCCGGGGCCAGGCAAGCAGAGTCTACCCACAGGCAACAAGCAACAGGGTGGATCACCAAGTCAGTAGCTTGGTAGCTTAATGAAGCAGGCTGGGATGGGAGCAAGCAATGCAAGGCAACAGAAATTTATGTACCAGCAGTGTAGCGAAGCATGTCTCTAAGGAGCCTCAAGCTGTAGCAACAGGGTCCACAGGCTGGCCTGGCCCACAGGTAGTGTAGCTCACAGGTTGAGGCAGAGAACTAGCTACCACAGCAGCAGCACCAACGCTCCAGCACGCTCCAATTACCAGAGAGCAAGAGAGAGGGGGGCGGGCCTTGCCAAGTCATTTCTCTTTGCCCTCCAATCAAATGGTGAACTGATTAATCCTATATGTTCTTATTGGCCAGATTGGCACAATAAACCTAATTATCGCATCCATCTAGTTAAATGCTTTTCTAGCTGGTCAAACATCAATTTCTTTTGAACATGGAGTGATTTTTCCCATAGAATAGTACAGTGGGCGCTCTCTCTCTCTCTATGTATATATATATACACACATACATATATGTGTGTATAGCTGTATACGTGTGTGTATGTGTATATATGGCTTTTCTGGCTCTAAGTTTGTAATTCGCTATGCTACATTCTTGGAAAGGGATTGGACAGTTTACTATGCAAGTAAACCCCTTATAGGGATTTGGACAGTTAACTAGGCGGATAAGGTATCCAGCCTACCGAGGGATAGGTCAGTGTGGTATTAGTGGGAAAAGTAAGCCAATAAAAGGGCTAGTCAGTCACAGAGGTTGGTGAGAACCTTACTACCGTCAAATAGAAGAACCTGGACCAGAGTGCCTCCTTTGGACCAGCTAACACTGCAAGTGAGTCAGCGGCATGAGGCTACCGTGAACTTACTGACCCAGAAAGCATGACACTTGAACCCCTTTGGGTAGAACACTTGCTGGCAGAGTACCGCTTGTCACTTAATGGCAGTACTGACAGATCGGGAACACTTCCCAAGCCAAGCGGAAACTAGACCTCATTGAGGCCTGGCCATAGAAGGCCAGCAAGAGGCCCCAAGCCAAAGCCGTCTGACTGGGAAGATAGTCCAGAGGCGGAGAGAGGAGAAACCAGACGATTGAGGGTCAGGCTGAAAACCTGAGCCCCACCCAGAAACTTTGGAGCAGGAAATTTGCTTCTGAAAGATGTGGAGATCTGCCCAGAACTTCTTCGAGATACGAAGAAAAAAAGAAAGGATGAACTGTGGGCAAGCTGTTTGCCGTTGGGTACTTCAAGGCAGGAAATGCCAGTGCCCAGTTAAAGAGCCCTTTTCCGGGACTGGAAGATAAAGGGAACCAGTGACCTTATAGCCAGGTATACCAGGTTGAAGTGCCCACTTGGGTACCCGAGTCAATGTGGCGGAGGTGTGGTAATGAGGAGATGGGCTTTAGTTTTGACCTGTTCCTTTGGCACCTGTTGACTTCCCCGCAGGTGGCTAGGGAGAGAGAGGAAGGGGCTAATGGGTCTACAGTGGAGACAGTGTGGGGATTCCTCAGCAGACACTGGAATCCTATTGACTTAGGATTCCACAGGGGTTAGGGATGAACTGACCAGCCCCAGCCAAATGGGGAAGGAAAAGATGTTTGGCACTACGATTTGTCAGTTTGCTGGCTTACTCTAGACTGGATGTTCTTATGAATCTAGATCATCAGAATTCTAACCAGAGTAGAAGATTCTTCAGATAAGGATCATGCCTGTCTTCAGAGAGTATTGATGTGCAAAGGGATGACTAATTTAAGTAGGAAGGGAAACCATGAGGTGGCCGGCTTCCACATTTTGTAAGTGTGCTTACTAAAGGAGGATGCCTCATTTTCTTATGGGTCTTGGTGGTGGTGGTGGGGGGGGGAGTGTTGATATGACTATACTATTTAGCTGTGAGGATTGATTGATAATCAGAGGCCATGGTGATTATAAAAAACTAAGTTTAGAAGCTGTGACTGAGAGAGTGGACTAACAGGAGGCACTGCTGGATGAGAGTACAGTGGCCACACCTAAATTCTTGAAAGGTTTGCTCTGGTAGAATGACCTTTCCATTTAAATTTTATCAGAGGGCAGAAAAGGCAGAAAGGGATGACTTCTAGAGACCCTGTCCAGAAGGAGCTCTGGTGACATAGTGGTCACACATTGGGCTGCAATCTGCCAGGCCAACAGTTCAAAACTACCCGCCACCCCTTGGGAGAAAGACGAGGCATTTGAGTCCCATTCACAATTACAGTCTCAGAGGCTCACAGGGGCAGTTCTACCCCGCCCTATAGAGTTGCTATGAGTCAATGGCTGTTGAAGGTGGGTTTTGGTTCAGATGAGATGGATACTTGCAGCAGGCCCCGAGTAACCTCCGCCTGAGGAGTTCTTACCCTACTAAAGGGCAAAGATCTCACCACTCGAGCAATGAGCAGATAATATGGAGGTTGTCATGGGCCTCATTTCACTCGAATCTCTAGTCAACACCCATGGAAGCAGCGGTCCAGAAGTCAAATAACCTAATGCCTCGGGCAGTTCTAGTGACGACTATGAAGTACACTGCGGCCTGCCACAAGAGTGAACAAGTCTGTCGTGGAAGAAGTATGGCCCAAATGCTTCTTAGAAGCAACGGGGGTCAGGGCAAGATATGACAAAATAACAATTTATAAAGTATCAAGGGCTCGTGAAGGAAAGGGGAGCGGGGAGGGAGGGAAAAATGAGGACCTAATGCCGGGGGTTTAAGTGGAGAGAAAATGTTTTGAGAATGATTAGGGCAATGAATGTACAAATGCGCTTTACACAGTTGATGTGTGTATGGATTGTGATAAGAGTTGTATGAGCCCCTAATAAAATGATTAAAAAAAAAAAAAAGAAGCAACAGGGGTCTCACGTATTTTGGACATGTTTTAAAGAGGGACTAACCACTGACGATGAGCATGTTTGGTCAGCAAAGAGGAGGAAGCCCCTCGATGCACTGTGGTGCTCAAATAGAGAAATGCTGTGAGAATGGCACCGCGCCAGGCAGGGTTTCCTTCCGTTGTACAGGTTAATATGAGCCCAGACCACCTTAATGGCACCTAGCAACCACAAAGGACCAATTGTTAATGACCGATTTGGACTGGTAAAAATATACAGGAAGAAGAAGGTAGCCCTTAACATTTTAAGTATGTTTAAAAACGAGCCCCGGGGGTGTACTGGGAGAAGGATGAGCTGCTTGCTACAGGGTCAGTGGTTTGAACCCACCAGCAACTGCGGGTGAAAAATGAAGCTATCTTTACTTGGGAACCAGAGGGGCGAGTCTAGCCTGTTTTATAGGGTTGCTATGAGTCAGAATCGACTCGGTGGCAGTGAGGCTTTTTGTTTTGTTTGGATTTAAGAACCCATGGCCTAAAGGGGCCCAGGGATGTTCAGAATTGGTCAAAAGATTGGAGAGTGGAGGTATAGCTGACGTTCATCACATAGAAATTAGCTTTGGGCTGATGACACTTCTCATTTCCCTCATGAAATAGGCCGCTCCCCACCCGACTGCATCACACATGCCTTGTGTCTCCCTGCTTTCTTCTGGTCTAAGCCTACTGCAGAGCTTTTCCAGAGTTCCCTGTGGCTGTTTTCCTGGGATTTTCCTGCACTTTCACCACTTTCTGGTGTGACTTGTTTTTCTCCTTTTACTTGGTGTTCGCCCTTGTGTTGGGGAAACACACTCTCCAGTAGTTTCCTAAGAAACAGTGCTTGAGTCCTTGCATGTCTCAACCCTCACAATAGAAGGAGTTACAGAATTTTAGGTCAGATTTTTTTCATTAGAATATTGAGGAATAATTCTTAATGTCTTCTTGCTTTGAGTGCTGGTCTTGAGAACTCCCTGGCCTGTTTGACACCTGGCGCATTTTAAATGACCAAGGCTCCTCTCCCTGGAAGTTTTTAGGGTCTCTTCATTTTCTTATTCTGAAATGTTGGATATTTTGAAGACAGAGACGGGTGGGGGTAGAAGAGGCTTCATCTGTTGGTGATTTACTGTGTGTAGTATTGTGCTGGATGTTTGTAGACACGATTTCATTTAATCAGGTGATTCCTCTGAGTGGGATTTGTACCTCCCCAGGCCTATTTGGATAATGGATGTGTGCCTTTGTACACAAGCAGTTTTGCCTGGCAGAAACAGAACGACAGAGAAGCCAACTGGTTCATTCAAGCGAATTTCTTCCTAATCCTCCACATGCTTCCCAGACATTTAGCTACACTCCGTATGTCCACTATTTGTCACTCCCTCTGCCTTCATTTGCTCTTCTCTCTCTCCTTCACAAAAGCATTTCCTTTTTATTAATCAAGCAATATACTTGGTTGTTATTCCAGGAGTCAGTGATGTTCAGTGATGTGTCCATAGACTTCTCTCAGGAAGAGTGGGAGTGCCTGAATGATGATCAGAGAGATTTGTACAGAGATGTGATGTTGGAGAATTATAGTAACCTGGTTTCAATGGGTAAGGATGCTTGTCCACAATAATTGCGATTCCACCCTCGGAAGGTCTGCTTTCATCAATATGCAATGTTAAGCTACCTCTCACGTTACCAGTCGGATTCCTGCTTCCTGTTCCCAGAGGGATGCTTTGAATACTGTAGTTAGAAAAGAGGAACTGCATTCCATTATGGGGTATGTTCTGAACCTCCTGTTTCTCATAATCAAATACTCTGATTTTTCCTGTAGTGTCGTGTGTTTCTTGGGAATGTGGGGTCTGGATTTGAATCCTGGGACATTCTTAGCATACATTTGGTTCATTCATTTTTTTTTTTTTTTAAGCAGGATATTCCATTTCTAAACCAGATCTTATCTCCCTCTTGGAGCAGGGGAAGGAGCCCTTGCTGGTTGACAGAGAGGTGACAAGAGGCCAGTGGCCAGGTAAGTGAAGCACAGCAGTGGATAGAATGAACGTATCTGAGCTGTAACTGAGATAAGAAGCTCCCCTCAAAATCCTGAAACCCTTGTAAGTAGAAATAAAACCTTTTCTATAGGAGCTTTCAGATTATATTACTTAATGTCCTGCCTGCTGTTCCCCTCTAGTAGTACTTGCCTGAAGCCTACACTGCATCTTCTCCAATGGTAACCCACTTGTGCCTATTCTGGATCCATTTCTGTCTCAGCGTCGGTGTCAGACCGGGTTGACTAGAGAAACAAATCCAGAGACCCTCATCTATGTAGAAGGAAGAGCTTTATATCAAGGAGTAATTATATATCAAGAAAAGATCCCAGCCTGGTCCAACTCAAGACCATAAGTCCAATAACATCCCATAAGTCCTGCAGTCACATGCAGTGATGTAGAATGCATGAATTTCACAGGCCAGTGTGGAGCCAAAGTTGGTGCAGAACATGGCAGGGCTCCGGCAGCTCTCCTGCTCAGAAAACACGAAGGTGAAGGCAGAGAGAGAGAGGCTGGCCTCCAGAGATGTTGCTTGTACCTCCAAGTGAAGTCATCAGGCTGTGACCTGATTGACAGGCTAACCTCCACCCTACACTTTTATATATCTTCAAATTGACATGAAATCATGTAACTGCCACAGCTTTTCATCCTCTTGTATTTATTTTTCTTATTATTTTTTTCCTCTTGTATTTATTCATAAAAAAGCATCACTGCCCTTTTTTTCTTTTAACCTAGCACTGTTTTTTCAAATATGTATTTCCCCCCTACATTGCCAAGTACTACTTATCTTTACTTAGATTTTTTAGATATAGTAATTCATGCATTCATTGACTATTTCATCATTTCAATCAATATTTATGAGTTTCTTGATGTGTTTGAGGTCTGCTAGGTGCTATGGAGATTTCAAAAGGAATAAACAATGTCAGAACTTGTAGTCTCATAGAGGTACTAAAACATGTCTATTAATAACTTTGTACAAAGTAGAATCCCCATGAAAGTTTAAAATAAGGAGGTCAACAGAAAGTGAGGCTAACAGTGTAGAAGAGGAGTTGATCCACAGTGAAATGATGGCAGATATGGCCGTAGATATCACTGCCGTTAGGGAGGATGCTGGAAATAAAGGGTCTGTGCCTTCATTGAGAAGTTAGAGCTGGCAGAGATAGAGTGCATTCATTCATTGCTTGAGTACATGTTTATTGAGCACCTATTGTGTGCCATGCAGTATTCTCAGTGCATAGATTACCCTTTTGAATAAAATATTCAAAATCTGTGTCCAAGAGCGTACCTTCCAGTGGGAGCCGATATAAGCAGCTAATCGAATAATTAACACATATTCAGGAAACCAAACCAAACTCCCTGCCATACAGCTGATTCAGACTCAGCAACCCTATTGGACACAGGAGAACTGCCCCTGTGGGTTTCCAAGACTATTACTCTCCGTGGGAGTAGAAAGCCTCCTCTTTCTCCCTCAGAGTGGCTGGGTCCAAACTGCTGATCTTGCAGTTCGCAGCCCAACTTGTAACCACTACACCACCAGGGGCACCTAATGTATTCCTTAGTAAGTGCCAAAAAGACAAATGAAGTGTTGTTGAAAGCGCAACATGAGTACTATTTTATGTGAGGCAACTAGAGAACTTTCCAATAAGATAACATTTGAGCAGAGACTTGAAGACATGCACAATAAGTCGTATCATATGTTCATCACTGGGAAGAGGTGCATTGCAAACAGAAAAACAAACTCGGAAGGGTCCTGTGGTATGGACCAGTGCCTGGGAATAGAATGAGAGTGACGAGAGAGGCAATCACAGAAAAAGAAGTAGGAAAGGAGGCATCCGTGTTTGTGCTGCCACATGGAACACAGTAAATCTCCATTGTACAAATGACACATTTCGTAATGTTGGTTTCAGTTCCTTCAGTGTATCAGCACCTCTTCCTACTTCCTCCCTGGGCTTTTTTCCCTTTACATTCACCCTTTCCTGCCATGCCATCCCTTCTGAACTTGGTGGTTAAGCACATGTTCCCCTTTTAGTCTTGTATGATTGACCTAAAAAGCCTGTGACTCCACGGGGGTGGTGTCCACTTTATAGATCTATTATTTGGCTGAAAGTTGGTCCCCAGTGGTAGACTCCGTCCTAGGCTTGAAGGATGTCTAAGGGTCACAGTCTCAAGGAGTTCTCCAATCTAGGAGATCAACAAATCTGGGATTCTCTGATTTTGGATTTTGTTTGACTTTCCCCACCCCGATCTCTTTCTCTGCCTAGGTCCTTTTGTTCTGGACGGTATCTGTAGGTAGTGGTACCCAGGCACCATCCGGTGCTCTGGTCGCAGTGTGGTGGAGGCTGCGGTTTGCATGGCTCCTAGTTTGTGGGACCAGTAGTTTCCCTGAGGCTTTTATTTTCTTTACTCTTCTTCTTAGATGGCTACTCAAAAGCTTTCAGGGCTCCAGTCGCTACTCATCAGAGGAGGACGGAGAGAGAGAGAGAGAGAGAGGTTGGTGTTATGTATAAGGAAGACTGGAGAAGAATTAATGCATTTGAGTTATGGTGTTGATGAATACTGAATACAATATGGGTTGTTAAAAGAATGAACAAATGTATCTTGGAAGAAGTACAGCCAGAATGTTCCTTAGAAGCAGGGATGGTGAGACACCGTCTCACATACTTTGGGCGTGTTATCAGAAGGTATCATTCCAGTCTCTGGAGGACACCATGTTTGTTAATTAGAGAATCGGGAAAAGAGGAAGCTCTTCAAAGAGATGGATGGACACGGCGACTGTGCCACTGAGCGTAAACAGCATCGAATGATTGCGCGATGTTCATTCTGTTGTAGATAGGGTTGCTGAGGTGGAACGAACTCAATGGCACATAACACCCCATAAAGACACATAATATGGCTTTTATATCTTGCTATTCTAACTCTGAATCCTTTTCCTGACATGTTTTTTCTCTTGCCTTTGCCTTACCTTTGTTAGTCTGGGAATATGATTTTAAATTAGTTTTCTTTTTTCGATTGTCTCCTCTTAATTACTGAATGATCAGCTGAAATATACCCATCAGAGAAAGACCATATGATGTGGGTTATTCCTTACTTAACTCAGAATGTTATTCCATATTAATAAGTATTGACTACTAGTGTCAAAGGAACTCTGGTAGTGCATTGATTAGGCTTGACTTCTAACCGAGAGACTGGTTCTGTAAAGATTACGTGCAGGCTTGGCAACCCTATGGGGCAGTTAGTTATATTTTATCAGTAGAGGTGCTATGAATCAGAATAGACTCAAGTTGTACCTCCCCACCTGATTCCTGACAAGACAGTTTCAAATTTTCTAGCTATTCTTGTTCTGTATATTTTCTCAATGATTACCTTTTACTGGGAAATTTGAGGATTTAGTCTCTGGTCCTTTTCCTTGAGTTTTAATTATATTTGATAAATTATTCAATTCACTTAGGATGTAAGTGATTTTCATTGCTGAGCCCTATTTCCCCGAGCCACATTCACGCTTGACCCCTTTTGGCATTCTGGCTTAGGGTGAGGCTTTCTTCTCCTGCAGAGAGTTACAGTTTTGGAAAACCCGCAGTTGCATTTTCACTCTGCCCTGCGGAGTCACCTTGAGTCTGAACGGACTGGGCGGGGTGACTTTTGGTTTTTCTTAGGAAGCGATAACAGTTTCAAGAGCTATTTAGGATCAAGACGAGGCAAGATTTGCTGGATGATTGTATGGGCACAGGAGGAAGAAGATGTTATACTAGAATAATATTTTTTTTTACCACTTTGTTGTAAACTCTCTTCTCTGCGTCTGTAGTATGTTTGTTCTTCAAACCACTTCACTTGCCAAATGTTCCCATCTTTGTAAAGATGTTCTTCCATATTATTAACTAACAAATGTCAAACATTTGTTTTATACCAAGTAATTTACAAATATTTCCAATCCTTCCAAGAAACATAAGAGTTAGCTTTTATTCCGATTGTAGAAGCAGAAATCTGGGACTCAGAAAGTTGAACTTGTTTTTTCCAGGATAATTAAACTTTTTCACTATCTGAGTTTAAAGCAGTTTGCAAACTAAATCTACTTCTTCTGAACTTTCCCATTATACTGCTTCCCATTTTAATCTCATGCCTCTCTTTAAACCATTGCTTCCTAAAGTGGCCCCTATTGTCCCTTATGGAGCACTAGAATGATCCAAGGTGACTACAAAAGCAGAAACCTACACTGTTTTCTGGATTATGAGCTATAATATGGAAGGCTTCAATTGCCAGGGGGCTACTGAGGGTTTTTGTTTTGTTCTTTTTCTGAGAAGGGGGCAATAGGCCAAATAAGTTTAGGAACCTATGTTTTAAACCCATAAATGTCTTTTCTGCCAGTTGGTTAGTCACTTGTGCACTTGAATTGAGCCCCCTCCTCTCCTTGCTTACGGTCAACATGATAGAATCCCAAGGCAAACTGTATTTGTATCAAACCACAACCATTCAAGGGTACTTCAAAAAGTTCCTAGAAAAATGGAATTAAAAGATAATGGGACTTTTGAAGCACTCGGGTCTATTGTATATGTGAAAGAATCTTCACTATCACTCGTGCGATAATTATTCAACAGAATCTCGACAACTGTTAATTCACTAGGACTTTCAGTGATGACAGAAATCTTCGGTATTTGTCGTTTCCAATATGGTAGCCACTGACCACCTGTGGATATTAGACACTGGATAATATAAATAAGGAATCGAATTTTAAATTTTAATTATTTTTAATTATGTTCATTTAAAATGTTTAAATTGCCACATATAGCTAGTAGCTACTGTAGTAAACCAATATATATTTCAGAGAGATCTATAAACTTTTTCTTGAAAGGGTCAGATCAGGCTTTTATGCTAGGTAGTCACTGTCAACCTACTCAAATGAAACTCAAAAGCAGCCACAAAAAAACATAAATGAATGAATATAGTTTCCTTTGAATAAAACGTTAACTACAAAAACAAGCACAAGACCATATACTGTAGTTTCCCAACCTCTGGAACTCTTAGGTACAATTTTGTAATCTTGATAACGCTATTAGTATGTTAATTTCCCTTATTTTATACTTTGATGTATGAAGTTGTATGTGAGTATGCTGTGGGATGACTATATTTACCTAGAGGCATCCTTGTTATAGATTGTGTGAACTTAGCAAGTTCCCCTAATGTATTCTGATCTCTAGCAATGTTTGGGACTCAATGATTACTTCGTACCCCTCATCACTACCCTATTGTTACAATGTGATCTGTTCTCTCTTACCTTTTTTCCTCATATACTCATTTTAAATTCCGTTTGTTCTCTCATTTTTATTAAAGCTTATTTCTCTCAGAACAAAAGAGAAATGTGAGTGATTACTTTCATATTTTCTTTCAGTCCTGGAACCAAAATGTGAAACCAAGACATTCGTTCTGAAGAAGGAACCCTTTGAAGTAGAACCATCACACTGGGCGGTCTTGCAAAGGCTCAGAAGATACGATCTTCAGTGCTCCAGGTTCAGAGATGATTTGGAAAGTAACAGCCACTTTGAGAAACAACATGACTCTCAGGAGAGCCATTTAGATCAACTGATGTTTATGCAGGAAAACATGCCCACTTTTGGTCAGCATCCATCCTTTGCATTACAGCAAATCATTAATAATAAAGAGAGATGCTATGAAACTAAGGAATATGGGAAAACCTTTAGACTTGGCTCACAACTTACACATCAGATAATTCATACCGCTGAGAAACCCTATGATTGTAAGGAATGTGGGAAAGCCTTTAGACATCTATCAAGGCTGGCTCATCATCAAAAAATACATACCGGCAAGAAACCTTTTGAATGTACAGAATGTGGAAAAACCTTTATTTGTGGCTCAGACCTTACTCGACATCACAGAATTCACACTGGTGAGAAACCCTATGAATGTAAAGACTGTGGCAAGGCCTTTAGCAGTGGCTCAAACTTTACTCGACATCAGAGAATTCATACTGGTGAGAAGCCCTATGTATGTAAGGACTGTGGGAAGGCTTTTAGCAGTGGCTCAAACTTTACTCAACATCAAAGAATTCATACTGGAGAGAAACCCTATGAATGTAAGGAATGTGGAAATGCCTTTAGTCAGAGCTCACAACTTATTAAACATCAGAGAATCCATACAGGTGAGAAACCCTATGAATGTAAACAATGTGAAAAGGCTTTTCGTTCTGGTTCAGACTTAACTCGACACCAGAGAATTCATACTGGTGAGAAACCTTATGAATGCAAGATATGTGGAAAGGCTTATTCTCAGAGCTCACAACTTATTAGTCATCATAGAATTCATATTGGTGAGAAACCCTATGAATATAGACAATGTGGAAAGACTTTTAACTGTGGCTCCCAACATATTAAACATCAAAATTTATACTGGTGACACACTAAGACATAAAATATATATGAAGGAGAAAATGCTGTTTGCCTGTTGGAATTCTACAGTATTGGCAGTAAACAGGCCATGGGAACTACATTTACTGTCCTCTTAAGAAAATGACCATCCTGGGAGTAGCTTGGTGATCAGCACCAATGTTGGCAGGAAAACAAGAAGCAAGGCCTTCTAGGTTACAAGGGGGTGGAGCCACATCATCTGGATCCCAAAGGGTAGGGCCATAGCATCCTAGGTTTCAAAAGTCAAATATTTGCCGCCAACTTGGTTCCAGAGTGGGAGGCTGCTCTTAAGATTTGCAAGGGAGATGGGGCTACTGCCCAAAGCTGAAAGGGGCAGCACTAGCATGCCCAAGGGGTAGCAAAACAGGGCGAGGAGGTGGGGTTGCCTCTCAGATGAAGTAGGAGTTTAGGGCCACCCAAAGCCAAGATAGCAGAGTTCACACCCAGAGCTCTTAGAAGATGGAGCTGAAGCCCTGGACTGAGAAGGCAACACCCAGAGGTTGGAGACCGGGAGGAACCATTGCCCAGATGGTCTCCGGGATGATTATGTTCAGCATTAAGAGCTAATGGAAATTCCCTCCCTCCGATTGCTCTCATTTATAATGGAAACGTGTACCTTTGACCTGTTCACCACGGTACTCTGGAAACAGGTAGCCTGCACTCTAGATATCACAGGTTCCCAGATGAAGAGTAGCTTTGCTCTAGGATGAAATATACCCCAAATCTCTACCCATATTTAATTTAGATGGTTTTGAAGATGAGATTTGAGACTTATGAGTTGATTTAAGATTTGGGAGGTGATGTGATAGGGTGCTGGTACAATTGGGTAAGCGTTGGACACTAAATGGCAAGATCATTGGTTCAAAATCCCCTGCTGCTCCACAGAAGTCGGGGCTGTTACCTGTCGAGGTTTATAGCTTCAGAAACCCTATATAAGGTTGCTCTGGGTTGGAGTCAACTCAATAGCAGTGGGTCTGGTTAGGTTTTCTAGCGATAGGGTGAACGTGTTTTGCATGTTGGAAGGGTATGAATTTTGGGAGAATGAAAGGTGGAATGCTACTGATTGAATTGTGTCCCCAAAATGTATTTTAAGTCTTAACTTCTATGCCGGTGATGAATGGGCTGTCTTTGCTATGTTAATGGGACAATTAAAATGAGCAAATAAATGAGTGAAGCCAGGATGGGATAAGGTAGATGCCAATGCCAGAGATGTCTCCAAGGCAGCAGAGGGGGAAAAGACCAAGGACCTTTCTCCAGAGTCAACAGAGAAAGTAAACCTGCCTCTGGAGCTGGCTCTCTGACTTCAGACTTAAAGCCTCCTAAGCTATGAGAAAATAAATTTATTTTGTTAAACCCACTCACTTGTATTTTTTTTTTTTTGGTTATAGCATCATTAGATAACTAAAACAGAGGGCTTTTAATTACAGCCCAAAATCATATCTAGCATCAAAGAATCAATCTTGATAGTAATCCTAAATAGAATAACTTAGAAATATTTGTTTATTTAGCATGGGGAATTTAAGAAAGAAACATCCTCTGGCTACAGTGCATTTTAGAAATCTTCATAAAAGCTCATGTTTTATTGACTTCAGGTAATTTAAACTATGTAAAGCATTGCAAATGAATGTACCTTTGACTTTTCTAACTTCATCTTTAAAAAAAACCTTATTGTGAATTAGGGAGGGGCTTACATTTCAGATAATCAATTTTGTATTCAACCGTTTTTCATCTTATGCATATGTTCACGCTGAAATGCAATCCTATGAATTTCATTTTTCCTTTATCTCTTTGGTTCTTCATTTTCACCTTTTTAAGGGAATTAAAGTGAATTTTTCTAAGTAAATCTTAGATTTACTTGAATCTACATTTTATAAGTTTTATATCATGGATTTAAAAAAAACCTTTATTTTTTAAGATACTTTAATCTGAAACAAATGACCTTATTTGAAGATGGCTTATTCTTTTTGATTTTTATAAAATGAAAGCCATCTTATTGCCAAAGCATTTGTTTTCCACTCTGTGAATAGAAGAGTTTTTGGATGTTTTCTTGTGTTTGCTGTAGTATCACCATACCTGTTTCCTGTTGTTGAACATTGGTGGTTTCCTTACACACAGTAGTACATTAGACTCAACTTGGTTATCTGTGTAACCCAGGGCTTACATTTCATTTCCTGGAAGTATGAACATTAACAAACATTTTACTCAGAACTTTTTAGATGATAGTAGTGCGATCTCTCTCCACCTCTAAGAAAAACCTCACTGCTGTCAAGTCATTTAGCAAAGGAAAGGCAAAACGAATCAATCCCCTTGTTAAGGTCCATAGCCCTTATTACAGTCTCACCCTCCAAGGATGCCATGCACCTTATTTACAGTATTAGCAAGTTATCCAATCCCTTTGGCGAACTACAGCACCTCACATTGACAGACTATACTAGAAAGACCATACTGTAATTGACAACACTGCAGGCACTGACCCTCTCATACCTAAAGGATTAACTTTCTCTTCCCAATCATTTTAACTGTAAGCACACTCATAAACCTTGAAAGCCAACCCCATTTTAGATACCCACTTTGAAATTGTCAGTCCCTAACACACCAGTACTCTGAAGAGCCAAGTATTTCCTAATTATCTTTATAAATAAATATATTAAATTATCAGCAATTTGGTGTTATCTCTCTAGAGAACCCTGTCTAACACACCAAGATCCCTACACATTGGCTCTCTAATTTCTAGTTCTAGAAAAGGTTTTTTCTAATGAGCCCGGACTTTTCCTGTTTTCAAGTATCCAATGACAAACCACTTGCTCAAACTCAAATGTTCAAAAAGCTAGTCTTGCCTAGACCTGCTCTGCCTCCAGAATTAGATATTTAACTGCCGTATTGGTTACATATGCGCATTCAATAGATTGTAACATGACAGATAATATTGGGAAGGATGGGGATTCCAGAACACGTAGTTGTGCACATCTACTAAAAGTCAGTCATTTGAACAGAACAAGGGGACACTTTATGATTTAAAATCAGGAAAGATAAGCTTAAGGGTTAGATCTTTTCACCATATTCGTGCTGAGAAAATTCAAGAAACGACTATATGAAGAATATGGTAGGGTTGCAGAAAGAGCCATTAGCAGCCTACAATATGCAAATGTCAAAATCTTGTTTATGGAAAGCAAAAAGGACTTCAAACACTGATGATGACCAAAAGCCATAATCTTCAGTACAGAATACAAAGAAAACAAAAACTCTCACAACTGGACCAAAAGCAACATCATGGTAAATGGAAGAAATAATTGAAGTCAAGGATTCCGTTTTATTGGATTCAAAATAACCCACAGAGGCATCAGTCTAGAAACCAAATACTATATTGTAGATCTGGGCTAATCTGTGGCAAAGCACCTCTTTAAAGTGCTAAAAAGCAAAAATTCACTTTAAGGACTAAGGTTTGCCAGGATCCAAATCATGGTATTTTTTAATTGGCTCATATGCATGTGTTGATGAATAAGAAGACTGAAGAGGAATGAAAATTTTGAAATATGTTGATGAGAATATTAAATATACCACGAACTGCCAGAATAACAAACAAATCTGCCTTTGATGAATTGCTGACCAAATGCTCCTTAGAAACATGGATTGTGAGACCTAGTCTAACATACTGTAGACATGTAATAAGGAGAGACCAGTTCCTAGAGACAGGCATTGTGCTGGATGAAGTAGAGCAGTGGTTCTCAACCTGTGCGTTGTGACCCCTTTGGGAGTCAAACAACCTTTCACAGAGGTCACTTGATTCATAACAGTAGCAAAATTACAGTTATGAAGTAGCAACAAAACTAATTTTATGGTTGGGGGGGCCACCACCACATGAGGAACTATTAAAGGGTCGTGACATTCGGAAGGTTGAGAACCACTGAAGTAGAGGGGCAGAGACAGTGGCTGCACCAATGTAATCAAACATAGCAACAATGGTGCAGATGGCACAGGACTGGGCAGTTTCATTCTGTTGTACACAAGGCTACTATGTGTGTTAGGCCAGATTAACTAGACAAATTTATCGACACTGATAATATGTGTAAGAAAGAGCTTTATATCAAGAAAACATCCCAGCCCAATCCAAATCAAGTCCCTAAGTTCAATACTAGTCCATAAATCCCTCTCAGACTCACACAACTATAGGCAATGATGGAGAATGCAGGAAGATTACAGGCCAGTGGCTGCAGAGTCACAATGGCGGCGGTACCCTCACAAGGCTCTGGCAGGTCTTAGCTGCCTGGCTCACCAACAAGAAGGTGAAGTGAGAAAGTTCCAGGCTCCTCCTTGTGAGAAGGCCATTCCCACCAAGAGGTATTGTCAGGTCACCCTTTCACTCCACCCTTTCACTTCTATATCAAGTTGACATGGCCTTATGTAACTACCACACTACAAGTAAACACAACAATAAACAATGATCTCTTAGGAAGTAAGGACAAAGACCAAATGCTCTAGGAGATACATTTTTTTACCCTCTAATGCAAATTCTTAGAGGTTTGGAAGAGAATGTTTTGGCCTGCCAACCCTGATGGACAGTTTACTCAGAAGTAACCTGCTCATGGCAGCAATGTTGGTGAGGTTTTAGTCTAGATCTGAGAAGTAACTGCAGCAAACAACTCTTCCAACCACAAGGCCTAGGTGAGCATATTAGTAACACATCTGAGGAAAAATTAAACCTCATCTGCTCCATTGATACTTAGCTTTGGAAAAGCTATTTGCTAGGCACCAAGTTGTATAACTAGCTCACCAGTTGTATAATAGGAAGCAGGTTGAATTTGGCTTACAGGTTTGTGTTAGACAGGGTTCTCTAGAGAGATAAAACCAAATTGCTGATAATTTAATATATTTATTTATAAAGATAATTAGATATATAACAAGGAATGAACTGTTAAATCATATTCAGTTAAATATATAATACAAGAAAGAAACAGTTAAATTATAAAGCACTACAAATGGCTCAATTCAACTCACTGCGTGAGAGAGATATGAGAGACTAGCAGTCCTTCCAGTCCAGTCTGCTGCCAGATCTTCCCTATTTATAGAGAGAGCTAGACTATGTCAGCACAGCAGCCAATCAGAAGGCAGGTCACCAACTGCCAGTCCCCAGCTTCAGCGATGTCTTAAAGGGACCTCAACTGGTGCCCAACACGACCGCTCATTTCACTTGGAAGCCCGCTGGAGACTGGGCTCGCGGCAGACAGGTTGCGCCTGCGCACTCGGCGCGGCCGGCGCTCCCGGCGTGCCCCGCGGCCCCCTGGGCCTCTGGGACGCGTCCGCTGGCCGCCAGGCCGCGGCGCCCGGGTTCCGCCGCCGCCACGTGACTACCAGGCCGCCCAGGTGAGCGCCGCTGGCGGCCCGCGGGGCCGGCGTCGGGGGGAGGGCGGCTGCAGGGCGGCAGGCGTGGGAGCTGCGCGCCGCGGGCCGGAGGACGGGGTGTGACCACGCCCGTGTGCTGGTGGGCGTGCCCGCGCCGGAGTGTCCGAGTGCGATGCCTATGGGCGTGAGTCCCGGGCTGGTGCGGGGCGGCGGCGGCGCGCGTGCCGAAGTCCACGCAGCCTTGTGGGTGAGCCCTGGGGTCCTGGGCCGTGGGATGTCCACCTCTGACCTCGGCATCACGGCAGCCAGGCTTTCTGTCCTCTCGCCACCGGGCGTCCGGCTGCGGAGAGGACAGGACCCCAGAGTTGACTGAGGGAAGACTCCTTCCTTAGGTCAGTGGTTCTCAACCTCCCTCATGCCGCCACCCTTTCATTCAGCCCCTCGCGGGGGTGACCCCCCAGCCATCAAATTCGTTTCGTTGCTACGTCATCACTGTCATTTTGCTGCTGAAAGGGTCGTTCTACCCCCACCCCATGTGAAAGGGCCTCGACCCACAGGTTGAGAACCGCTACCTTAAGACGATAGAATCCTGAAAATGCCTCTGCTGGGTGGCTTCTGAAAGGACTCCCAGTTTCCTCAGGGTGTTTATTTGCCTGTGGTGATTGGTGGGGGCAGTTGTGGTTGTGGGTTGAGTCCTGATTTCAACCAAGCTAGACCGGGATCCCAGAAAGGTCTCCAACTCCTAGCGATTCTACAGAACAGAGTACAACTGCCCCCCACAGGGCTCCCATGGCTGTTCATCTTTAGGCAGAGAAGCAAACTGCCGCATCTTTCTCTTGCCTAGTGACTGGTGGGTTCAAACCGCCTACCTTTTCATTAGCAAGCCAATCCCTTAACCACTGAACCGCCGGGACTCTTTCATCTTGCCCATTCCTGCCGAATTCTAAGAAAATGCCCCCGAGGAGAGTTATACTCCGGAGCAATCCTGAGGATAAAGTTCATGTGTAGAACATCTGTATTTGCCTCATGGAAGTTTTCAATAAATGTGGGTCAGTGTCTGATAGCACAGGGACATGAGTCCAGTCCTTTAAAGTAGATTGTACCACAGAAGAAAATGACCAGTGACATCCCGGAGGAAAACCACGGGAGTGATTCTGATGAGAAATACGGTGGTAATCCCAGAGCCTCCGTACATTTTCCTAGCTGGGTGGTCAGCCAGACTACTGATTTACATGAAATTTAGGAAAGGGGGAGCAGTCTCCTAAAGGCGCAACCAGCAAAGAATAACTGGCCATGCTCATAAAGGAAAGGATCCTTCCTAATAAATCAGGCACATATTAGAAGGCTATGAGAAAAAACATTGGCAGTACAGGATCCAAAGCAAGGGCATGTGCACATGCACCCTTGGGCACTCGCAGTAAGAGCCTGCAACCCTCCACGACACCCGTGCTTGAGCACTTCCACTAAGACTCCACCAGTATACACAACCACACCCTGCAAGTGGCTGTGGGAGGAGACCAGGCAGGGAGGGTGGGCATAAAAGCAAAGACAGCCTCAAACCACTCCCTTGGGTTCCTCTTGTACTCATCTTTTCCTTCTGGAGGGGCACCTCTCCCCCCTTTTTCGGTTCTACCATCTTTTCTTTCCTAGTCTCTCCACGTGTCTCCATGTGTCCTGGAGATGGCGTTTCTCGCCCACTTTCACTTCCGCCACCCCTCTCCAGGTGGCTAGCCATGCTGTCCGCAGAGAGCCCATGTTTGTGTGCGAATGTGCTATCAAAAGCTTTACTTTCTCTCAAACGTTGACTTTGACTTGCGATCGTGTTTCAGCCGTGTGCATTCTTTCTGCATAGAGAAACAAGAGCCGAGGAAAACCACCCCAAACCAAGCACTACCATCATAATGATTCTACAGTGGTAAGGGCTTCCAGGCTTTTCTACTTATGTCGGGTGAGTCCAAACAGAGCTGTGAGGCTTTGAAAGAGGGGTTTCTTTGATCTATGTGGTCCCATAGTAGCTAACGGGTGCTAGGAGAAGGGATTACTCCTTCAACTCGCTCTCGTTGTATGTGTGTCTAGTGTCAAAGTCAGGAGAGGAAAAGGTTTGCATTAACTAAAGTAATGTTGGGAGTTCTGAGGGCCTGTCTTTGTACCTTGGTGGCGCAGTGTGTGAAGTATTAGGCTGCTAATCAAAAGGTTGGTCATTCTTGTTCTTGGTGCCTAAGAAGAAAGGCCTGGCAATCTACTTCCAAAAATAAGCCACTGCAAACCAAACCATGTTGAGTGCAGATCTACCCTGACTCTCATGGCGTCACCAGTGCGTTGGCATCAACAGCAACTGGATTCCGTCTAATGTACTGTAACAGAATTGTTAGTTGAGAAGTCTGTGTCAACAGAGACAGGGATTCCAAGCAGGAGGAGTAGAATGTTGAGGCATGATTGGAAGTATTTGACAGCAGAGGTTGTTCCAGGCCACATTTTCAATGTATGTGGTCCTGTGTTAGATAGTATAGTCAAAAATATTAGGAATTACAATAAAATTACCAGGATTCTAATTCTAAACTTATCACGTAGTAACTGGGTGAGCTTGAATGAATGATTTTATCGCGTGGTATCATAGTACCATCTTTTAAATGAGGATAATGAGAGAATCTATAAGGTTTCTTCTTCATTGCGATCATGGTGAGATTTTGTCTCACATACTTTGTGACAGGCTATCAGGAGAGATCAGTCACTGAAAAAGAACATCATGTTTGGAAGGTCCTCATGAGATTGTTTGACACAGTGGCTGCAACAATGGACTTAAACGTAACAGTTGGTGAGACTGGCACAGGACCTGGCAATGTTTAATTCTGTTATACATAAAGTGGCTTTCAGCCCATTCAGTGGTGCCTAACATCAGGCTCCTGTGAATCCATGAGTGGACAGGTATAAAACCTGCAGATAATGCTTGATGCATAAGTGCTGCTATTATGTGTGAGGCCATGGTTTTCCCAGCCACCCAGATTAAAACATTAATAGGATTTTGCCAGATTTATTTAATCTTTGCCAGATTTACGTAATAATTTACACTTCCAGAGTCCTGGCGATGCAGTGGTTAAAGTGGTTGACTGGAGAAAGGTTGGCCACCAGCTTAAAGCCATCAGCTGCTCAGTGTGAGAAAGATCGTTTGCTCCTGCAAGGTTGCACTTTGAAAACCCTCTGAGGCAGCTTTGCTTTGTCCTGTACGGCTGCTATGAGTCGGAGTCCACTTGATGAGTGGGTGGCTTTGTTTGTTAAAGCCTTGTAGAGCTCATCACTTCCTTTTTCTCTCCTCAGTTGTGCCTTTTGTGGATGCTGTGCTTCTCCAGGCAAATTAACCCTAAGGAAAACCAACCAGTTCTTGAATTTCTATACCATGGCCCTTGTAAGTTACTGGTTCATTTTCCTACTGGAAATACTATTATGTTTAGGTTCTGTCAGTATTCCTTTATTCAGAAAACTTCCTATCAGCCACGTCACATCTAGTGGGGGGCTAAATATTCCAATGTCTATCTGATGTGCCCGTTTTTTCTAGTCATTGCTCCTGTGTACTCATTCCTCTGCCAAGAGCAATAGAGGAACAGAAATGAAATCCTTTGAGGTAGAAATTTGATCCATTCTTAAGACTTGATGAGAGAGTGGATCCGTTTGACCACTCATAGGGAAGCTCTGAACTCTTCCAGCTTGGAGTCTTCAACTCTGAGATAGGACTTGGTGGTGGTCTCCGCCTCAGTGCATGATGAGACCACTTGCTTTGAGAGGTTAGGACTGGGTAGGGATGTGCTTGCATACAAAAGGAGCTGAGCTCTCTGCTGGCTCAGCCCCAGAATGGCACACCATTAAAATATTTCACTTGTAGTTGAGCAGGATGTCCTATTCTACCAGGGCATCTGAGCCATTTGGATCAGGTAAGATCAACCAGACACATAAGTCATAGATTATTGAAGATTCTCAGAATTGAGGAGGGCCTTAGGGATTTTGTCTCACTGAAATATTTAAGTCTAGGAGATTTTTTTGTTTGTTTTATTAATGAGTTTGTAATAAAAAGGAAAACTACATGTGAACTCTGACTCAACTTTAATCGTCTTTGGATCCTTTTCTGAGGGAAACTTAACTTCAAAATTTGTTCCGTAAGGGAGAAGTGGGGAAAACTCACTTATTGAGAATTGATGAGTCAAACATACAGCACCGAGAGGACTAGACAGCTTGTATGCAATATTTCTTTTTAAAATATTTTACTGGGGGCTCGTACAACTTTTATCACAATCCATACATCCATCCATTGTGTCAAGCACATTTTTAACATTTGTTGCCATCATCATTCTCAGAACATTTTCTTTCTACTGGTATCAGCTTCTCTTTTTTTCACCCTCCCTCCCCATCCCTCCCCCCTCACGAACCCTTGATAATTTGTAAATTATTATTACTTTGTCATGTTTTACCCTGTCTGATGTCTCCCTTCATCCACTTTTCTGTTGTCCATCCCCCAGGGAGGGGTTTATTATATACAGTATTTCATCTAATTGGAAAACTGATTATTTTTTTCTATCTCAGACATGTTTGTACACTGGAGGCATCCTTCCAGAGTCTGCAGGTGGTGTACACATAGGCCTTCTGCTCAGACACACGGATTTCCTAAGTCACTGTGCTATAGGCTGCCAGCCAAGCCTGTGTGTGTGCCAATGATCCTTTTCCTTCCTGCATCGTCTCCTCATCTTTTACATTTTAAAACAGGTTTTCTCTAATTTCAGTTTCATGACATGGGTTTATCATTTCAGGGGTCAGTGATGTTCAGTGATGTCTCCATAGTTTTCTCTCAGGAAGAATGGGAATATCTGGACGTGGACCAGAAAGACTTGTACAGAGATGTGATGTTGGAGAACTATAGCAACGTGGTTTCCTTGGGTAAGGTCCTGTGAAATAGCAACATTTTTGTTGTATGAGGCTGGTTCTCCAGAGAACCCAAACTAGTGAGATTTATATGTGTATACAAAGAATGAAATACATTTCAAGATGTGGCTCACCTTGTTCCAAAAGCAGGTAAATTGAGTCTAGTTCAAGTCTATGAGTCACATGCTAGCTGGAGCCTTTTCTTGACTCATGTAGCTGTCCGGGCTAATAAACCTGGAAGTAGGAAGGTCACAGGTTGATGGACGCAGAGGTGGAGGAATACAAGTTCAGCAAGCCAGGCTTGTGACTTCAGAGTCAAATGAATTCAAGGTTCCCAGGCAATATGGTAGACCACTGAGAGTTCCCAGTCTGTAGACAGTGTGCAAGCTGCTGGTTCAGATCCAAAGAACAGATCTGTGTGAGACAGATGCAGGATACAGGCTAGCAAGAAGGGCCAAGCCTTCCTTCCCACAGAGTGCTTAAATAGGAGTTGGCCACAGTCCCATGGAAACTTCCTTTCAATTGCCTTTCATCTTAATGGTCTCACAACTGCTTGGCTGCAGATTCCATCGTGGAGTTGATTGATTCTATTTTGTTAGTTCACATCAAAGGGGAAGCTTCAACTGCCAAACTGCTGAGCCTCCTGGCCCAGCCAAGTTGACATAAAACCTAACTGTTACTCTCTAAAAAGCCTAGCCACATTTCTACGTCCTCTTCTCAAAGAAATGGTTCTGTCTTTAATGGCTTTCAAGCTTTCTTTAATAATGAAAAGGCTAAATTTGAAAGCTGAGTGATTTTTGACCTAACCATTATAAAAATTAAAACAGGCTTTACTTTTTGTTTGAGCTCGTAATTTTTATAGATATTTGGTTATTTGTATATATGTAAGGAAAATAGGTAGACTTGTGTTCTTGATTTTTCTCTATTCCAAGAGCATGTGTAGTGTATGTAATGGTAAGTTCAAACAAGATTTATTTATAATTCAAGAGAGCATATTTCTATTTTTAAATAAGTATATTCACTTTTACCTACTTTTGTGATCAAAAGGTACAAGCTCCAGAACTTTTCATTTAATATCATTGTAATTATCATAAGAAATAGCAGAACATGTCTTCAAAAACCAAAAAAAAAATGTCCCTGCCATCGAGTCAATTCAAACTCTTAGCGACCCGGTAGGAGAGAGTTAGGACTACTCCATAGGGTTTCTGAGATTGTAAATCTTGATAGAAATGAATGGCCTCATCTTTCAGTATGGCAGAGCTGATGGATTTCAAAATTACAGCCCTTTCAGTGAGCAGCCCAATGTTTAACCTACTGCGCCACTGGGGCTCCTGTAAATGCCTTAGGCAGCTTATTTTCCTCAACAGATAACAATATCAATAATAGTTATTAATATATACTGTTCTACTACAGGCCCTGTTCTGAAGTATGGGTTCTTTTTGTAGTTAAAGCTCAAACTGTTATTTCTTCAAAGTGTGGCTTAATGGCAGATAGCGATTTATTTCTTTATTTTTAAAATACTTATATTGGGGCTCTTGCATCTCTTCTCACAGTGCATGCATTCCTCCAGTGTGCCAAGCACATTTGCACATAAGCTGCCATCATCATTTTCAAAGCATTCTCTTCCCACTTGAGCCCCTGATATCAGCTCCCCATTTCTTACCCTCTCTCCCCCTGTTCTGAGTTTTTAGTTTTCCCAACAACCATATAAAGTAGATATTACTGCTATCCCATTTTGATGGGATAATGAAGCATAAAAGCAACTTGTCCAAGGCCACACAACTGGCATGTGGCAGAGGTAAGAACAAGCCATCTGTTCTCAGTCACAACGCTTGATTCCCAAGGATACTTGTGTGAATACGAATTAAAGTAAAACCTCTTTCCTGCTATCTTTATATGATGTGACTTAGTGTGAATGTTTTTTTATCCATCATGCCCTTCTTTGTTCTAAAGGTTTAGTCTGTAGTTTATTACAAATCTGACCTCGACCGAATCAAAGTCATTTTTCCCGTAATTGTTATTTCTACATCATCTTCCATTTCTTTCCATGGAAGCGGGATGTTTCATTTCTAAACCAGATGTGATTTCCTTACTGGAGCAAGGGAGAGAGCCCTGGGAGAGAGCGAGGCAAGGAAGAGGACGATGCCTCGGTGAGTGAAGGCATGTGGGCAAGGGGAAACCAGCCCCACGGGAAATACACCAGCTACCTGGGATGGGACATAGCCTTGGGATGTTACTTCTTGGCTGGAATACTAAAATAATTTCTCCATCTTTTTACCACTTTTTCGTCTTTTCTGTTTTTCTCCTCTCTGAAGGAAGTGGGTTTTGGGGGTTGCTCTCTTTGTTCCCTATTGACAACCATTCAACTTGATTTAGTGACTTTCTTCTTTTGCATTTACCTGAGAGTATATTCATTCTTCTGTTTATTCAGCAGGCATCTCCTAAGCGCCCTCTCTGAGCCAGTCTCTATGCTAGGCCTTATCAATCAAAGGTTGAACAAAACCAACGGAGTCTCTGTTACCATGGAGTTTATGTTGTAGAAAAGGAAGCACACTAACTGTAAATAAATAGAAAGTAGATTGTCTCCTAGTTTAAAAGTTCCGTGAAGAAAGTTAAGTAGCTAGAAGGATAGAGAACTATGTGGAATAAAACCTTTTTGTTCAAATGGAAATAAAATATCTTCTGCTTCTCATACCAATTAAAGGAAGGAATTCTATTCCAGTGTACTGGGCTTCCTCTCACGCTCAGCACCTGGAGCTAGGCCGACCTCAGCAGATGGAAAGATACAGCCCCTCCGACTGCCAGGGCTGCACAAAACTGTAAATGCCATCCTCATGGTGGTGGTGGTGGTGGTGGTGGTGGGGCATGGCACTCTCACTTCTGACATGCTGAGTAGAAATTCATGGGTTCCACTACCCGCCAGGATGCCAGTCCCCCCAGGATGCCAGTCGCAGGCTCCTCCTAGCACCTCCACTGTTCTCTCAGGTTCAGTAATTTCTAGAACACTGCACGGAACGCAGGAAATACACTGTACTGTGATTACAGTTTCATTATAGCAAATAGGATATAAATGAAGTTTACCAATGTGGAGGTGTCCATGTCCCCAGAAGGAACATGGTCCCCTCCCACAGATATCCGTTATTTAGCTTTTGGGATGCGGGGTCTCATTACATGGGCCTGGTCGAGCTCGGCTGATAACGTATATGGTGAGTTTCCCTGCTATAGCCTGCTCCAACCTGAATCACGTCATGAGTGTAATCTGTCGGATGTGGAGCCCTCGTAGATGACAAAACTACCCCAGTCACTGGGTAAATTTCAGGGTTATAGAGGCTATCTCATAGGAATGAAGGATTACCACCAAATTCTCCTGGTAAAGCTCATTGTAAACCCCACAGTTAGAGAAGGTTTTAGAAAGAATGTTATTTAACTTGTTTCGTAAAACTTTAAATAGATGAAAGATTATACAGAAGGATACACTTCACTTTGTGTAAAACCTTTAATCAGCAACTAAAGTTTTATGTGGGTTACTCCAGAAGATACTTTCTTGGATCATAAACTGTTGGTGCCGTATTTGCTGTTTTCTATCTCTGTATCTACTTTCTCACTAGGGCGAAACATGGATGTTTGGGGTTAGCTTCTACTTCAGAGGTATTTTCTTCTCTATTTTTAAACGTTTGTTAAAGTTTTCATTATATATATATGTGTGTGTGTGTGTATATATATATATATATATATATATATATAAAAATATAAATTGTTTATACAGAGACCTACATTATCGTTTTGCTTATTACTATTTATTCAGATCTGGCTAAGGCCATCAATTTGGGGTTAACAGTTCTGGTTTTGTCACCATGGGCTGTTTCTGTACCCATACTGTGAGATAGCCGCTAGTGGATTTCTTTCTAAAGAATAAAGAAAAAAACAGGCTTTAAAAATGTTCGTTTTTTATGCTTGTCAATTATGTGCTATTGGTGGTTGTTGTTAATGTTCTAGCAAGGCAGTTCTGCCTCTTAGCAACCCAGTGTACAACTGAAGACAACACTCCCAGGTCTTGCACTGTACTCACATCATTGTCATACTTGAGCCCATTGTGGTTTTTTGACTTTTTGTTTTTGCTTTTTTTAAAATCATTTTATTGGGGGGCTCGAGCTCATTGTTGTAGTCATGTTATTGTCAGTCCATCTATGTGAATAGCTTCATTATTTTCACTTACCCTTTACCTAAGCATAGCATAAACTAGAAACTGGCTCCTCCTGATCTTATGTCCAAAGTGCGTGAGGTGATGTCTCAGCATCCTTGTTGAAAGGAGCATTCTGGCTGTGCTTCCTCCAGTACAGATTGTTTCTTCTTCTGGCAGGCCGTCGTGCATTCAGGAGTCTTTGCCAGCAACATAATATAAATGCATCAAGTATTATTTTTTCTTGTTTACTGTCTAGTTTTCCCATGCGCTAAAGACCATTAAAATGCCATAAATCCATTAAAAAGACCATAGTTTGGGTCAGGCACAGTTTCCTCCTCAAAGGGACGGCTTCACTTTTTAGCACTTCACTTTTTGACATCTTCCCTTTTTAACAGGTTCTTTGCAGCACATTTCTTTAATGCAATATGTCTTTTGACTTCTTAAGGTTTTCATGAGCATCAATTATAGATCCAGTAAAATTAAATCCTTAGCAACTTCAAGATCCCCTTTATCGTGATGTTGCTTATTGGTCCAGCTTTGAGGATTTTTTGTTTTCTTTAAATTGAGGTGTATAGAAAACAAACACCCCCACAACTGGACCAGTGGACAACATCATGATAAATACAGAAAAACGGAAATTGTCAACGATTTGATTTTACTTGGATCCATAATCAAGATCCATGGAAGCATCAGCCAGGAAGTCAGACAGCATGCTGCATTGGGTAGATCTGCTGTAAAAGGCGCTAAGAGCAATACTACTTTGAAAGGACTAAGCACACCTGGCCCAGGTCATTATGTTTTTCCCTTGTCTCTTACTCATGTGAAATCTCCACACAATGAATTAGGGGGGGTTGAAGGAATTGATGCATTAGAATTATGGAATTGGTGAAGAATATTGAATGTACCATGAACTGTCAGAAGAACAAACAAATCTGTTTTGGAAGAAGTACAGCCAGAATGTCTGTTAGAAGTAAGAATACTGAGCTAAGCTTCGTGCTTCGTGCTGCATGCTTTGGATGTGCTCCAGTACCTGAAAAAGGCCATGCTTGTAGAGGGTCAGCAAAAGAGAGGAAGAGCCGCAGTAACGCAGCGGCTGCAACAGTGGGTGCACACGTAGCAACAATTGTGAGGGCCGTGTAGGACCAGGGAGGGTTTCATCCTGGTCTGCAGTGGATGGCTATGAATCCAAGCCTCCTGGATGGCACTTACAAATAACAAAATATCTTATTAAGTGTATGTGAAGTATATTGACTTGTAATTCGATTTGACATCACACTGCCTTGCCAAATTCTCCAATGGTTCATATTACTTTCGAGTTTGTCAATTATGTAGCCATTTAGCTGTAAGTAGTTTTACTTCCTTTCTTATTCTTTTACCTCTGACTTTTCTATTTAGTCAATAACTTAAATGCTTGGTTAAATTGTAGTGTTGATGGTGGGCAAGTGTCTTTGATTGAGGTAATAAAAATGTTATCTGGGGGAAGTAATTGTTGCAGGTTTTATTGAGCTGTGTTGTAAAAATCCGTAACAGTCTTGACATTTGTTTAGTTGTAGATAAGGTGATGTGGTGTTTTCTTTTTTGTTCTTTTAATATGATAAATTGGAGCAATTTGTCATTCTTGAGATGAACAATCCTGAGTCTTCCAATGTGGTGTGTTGTTGTTGTTGTTGTTGGGTGCCATCAACTTGGTTCTGACTCATCGTGACCCTGTGTCAACAGAAGGAAGCACTGCCCGATCTTTCTCCATCCTTGTTATATTTGAACCCATTTTGTTAGTACTGATCCGTGAATTGAGTGGGTTTCCAATTGCGCTATAGAACTGTATCTGTTTAAACCTTTATCTCTTTTGTGGTTAATTTTGGTAAATTATATTTTCCTTAAAATTACCTATTTCAGCATATTTTAAAAATTTGTTGACAGTAATGTTTAAAGCTATATATGCTTTATTCTGCCATTTCTTATCTATTTCTTGCTGTTTACATTATGTTGACAATTTTAATCAATTTTTTTTATTTTTTTAAAGGGATCAATTCTTGCTTTATACCTTTTCCTTATTTATTTATTTTAAAATTCATTTTATTGGGGCACTTTACAACTCATAACATTTCATACAACAATTGTATCAAGCATATTTCTACATATGTTGTCATCATCATTTCCAAAACCTTTTCTTCTTGAGCCCTTGGTATCAGCTCCTTGTTTTCCCCTCACCACAACCCTCCTATCACCTTTTTCTTTTTTTTTAGTCAAATTTTTCTTTTATATGTTTTTTCCTCCTCATGCTTCCTAATTCTGTGGGATTCTTAATTCATATTTATATTTCATTTTATTGCTATAGTTACTTAAGTCTTTGGATTTTCTTCCAAGTATTATATTTCAGAGGTAATTGTGTATTTTTATTACCATTGTTTTCTTAATAAACACATTTACTGTTTTGGATGTCATGTTTTTATCGACCTAATAGTTATTTAACATATAGTTTTAAATTTTCAGTTGGATATAATTTTTCTGATTTTGTTGTTAATAAAATATTATGAAAATATTTTTATGCAGACCATATTTTGATAATTAAAAACTTCATTTTAAAAAATCATTTTACTGGGGGCTCATACAACTCTTATCACAATCCATACATCCATCCATTGTGTCAAGCACATTTGTACATTTGTTGCCATCATAATTCTCAAAACATTTTCTTTCTACTTCAGCCCTTGGTATCAGCTCTCATTTTCTCCCCTCCCTCCCCTTCCCTCCCCTTCTTCCCTCATGAACCCTTGATAATTTGTAAATTAATATTTTTTCATGTTTTACCCTGTCCGATGTCTCCCTTTACCCACTTTTCTGTTGTTCGTCCCCCAGGGAGGGGGTTATATATAGATCAGTGTGATCAGTCCATTCCCCCACCCCCACATTCCCCTTCCCCCACTGGTATCTCTCCCCTCATTATTGGTCCTGATGGGTTTATCTCTCCTGGATTCCCTGTGTTTCCAGCTCTGATCTGTACCAGTATACATCCTCTGCTACATTTAGCATTTAGTCTATTCTTCTGTTTAGTTTGCTTTCCTCTGGTCCACGTTCAACATGTTTGTTTTGTCAACAAGTCCTTCACACTCACCCCGTGTTCTTTGTCCCCGTTTGTGATGGACAAACCTGTATCTTTTTTGCTAAAAGTGTTGTAAATACTTCAATTTGGCTTAAACATATTTCTTTGTCTGAAAAATCATTGATATGTATTTCTAGAAAATAGAAAAGTGGTATTGCTTATGAAGGAATGGAAGGCAGAAGACCTTCCACAAAGGAAGAAAACCAGTAGAACATTTATAAAATAGATGAGTTATATCATAATTTTAAGGGTAGATAAGTAGGACTCTCAATATATCAGTGATAAGATGGCCAAGAAAAGTAATCAGTGCTTACATAAAGCAAGGAATGGGCAATGCAGGGAGCACTGCATAGATAACAAACATAAGCAATGTGAGGAAGTATAGGAACAGAAAATCGCCTTTTTTATTCCCATATTTAGTGAGTGTGTTAGTTCAAGTTAACTAGAGAAACAAATTCATAGGCACTCATATGTGTATAAGAAAAAACTTTTATATAAAAGAGCAATTGTATATTGAGAAAAAAGTCCAGCCTAGTCCAGGTCAAGTCCATAAGTGCAATATTAGCCCATGTGCTCAATTCTAGTCCATAAATTCCTCTTCAGATGCATGTAGCACATGCAATGGTGCCAAAGCAGGAATATCACAAGCCAGTGGATAGGAAATCTTGTGGATCCAGTGGTAGTGGAAGCATCTCAACACTGGCACAGGTCTCCACATGTCTCCACCTCTCTGAGTGTCTCGGCAGCAGGAAAGATAAGGCAGAGAAAGTGTGTCCTACCTCCAGGGAGGAAGACCGGAGTTCCCAGAATTCTCAGGAGAAGGCCATGCCCACAAGGTGGGGTCAGTCAGGCTGTGGCCTGATGACAGGCTATACTCCACCTCTTCGCTCAAGTTGACAGGAGATTATTTAACTGCCACAGTGAGTTAGCTGAAGTGAAAAAAGAGGGTATTTATTAAATCATTGTAAGAAGGTGTGAGAGATTATAGGCAGAGATATATTTGGAACCAGTTTCTAAGTGGGAATTAAATGAATAAAACCTCTTATGTATTACTGGTTTAACAAAGTAAAGTAGGAGCTATTTCTGTACTTGGAGTCTTAGGGTCAAGATAATAAGCAGTTGGGCAAATGAGAAAATAATTTCAAAATTCAGAAATGTTTTAATTTCAAATATGTTGGTCTGGGTTGACTAGAGAAACAAATCTAGTGACATTCATGTGTGTCAGAAAGAGCTTGATATAAAGGAGTAATTGCATATCAAGAAAACATCCCAGCCTAATGCAAATCAAGTCGATAAGTCTGATACTAGTTGTGTTAGTCTGGGTAGACTAGAGAAACAAATTCATAGAAACTCATGTGTATAAGAGTTTTACATAAAGACTAATTATACATTAAGAAAGCATCCCAACCCAGTCCAGTCCAAGCCCATAAATCCGATATTAGCCCATATGTCCGATACCAATCTATAAAGTCCTCTTCAGACACACGAAACATGCAATGACGCTGAATGCATGATGATCACAGGCAAGTGGGTAGAAAGTCTGTGGATCCAGTGGTGGTGTAAGCATCTCAGCACTGGTAGAAGTCCATGTGGCTTCTTTTCTTCAGGGATGTCTTGCGGGGAGTCAGCCTTGTCCATAGAGTCTCCAAGGGAGTGGGTGGAGAGAGAAAATGTCTCCCACCTCCAAGGAGGAAAATACAGGAGTTCCCAGAATTCTTAGGGGAAGGCCATGCCCACACAGAGGCTTCATTGGCTGTGATCCGATTGACAGGCTAGCATCACCCCTTCACTCTTAATCCTATCAAGTCCCAAATTGACACCAGATTATGTAACTACCACACTAGTCCATAAATCCCTCTTCAGACTCACAGCTACATGCAGTGATGGAAAATACGGGAAGATCACAGGCCAATGGGTGTAGAGTCTTGTGGACCCAATGACAGTGGAAGCATCACAAGGCTCTGGCAGGTCTCAACAGCCAGGGCTCTCCAACAGGAAGGTGGAGGCAGAGAGCAGCACACCTTCAGAGAGGCGTTTATCTTGGTAGCACCTCCAAATGAGGTCATCAAGCTGCGACCTGATCCACAGGCTAAACTCCACCCCTTCGCTTCATCTCTTCAGGTTGACACAAAATTACATAACAACCACAACAGAGAACAGAGAAAAACAACATAGATTTAGATATTGTCAATAGGGTCAGGCTTAAATGAAATTACTTCAAGGATGCAAAGTCAGCCATGTGAGCCCAGTCCGTGTCTGTAGGCAATAGAGAAGTCTAAAAAGTTCTAAGAAATGGTAATAAGTTGGAATATGCTCTCAGATCCAAAAGGAGGTCCTTCTAGTCAGCAGTAAAGGGAACAGTGGTTTGAGATAATGTCTTAAAGTAAACTTGTTGAACTTGGTGTGTTTTTTCATCCAAGAATAAAGTAAGGTGACCAGATTTTAACATTGGTAAAGCGGGACACCATTGATAAAACTCATATCCTGGTGAAATAGCCACGTGGCAGCCGAAAACTATATACCCTAGCTTGTCGTGCATTCTTTCCAAAAATTGGGACTTCTTAAAAACGGTGCAGGACGCGGGAAAAATTGTTAAAAATCAGGACTGTCCCGCCAAAAGCGGGACGTCTGCTCACCTTAGAATAAAGTGATATTATCAAAAAGATTTAGGTAGTGTTTCACAGCCTTTGATCTCCATCAGAATAATTGTATTGAGAGTGAAATATAGGACTTCCCAGGACTATAGAATCTGATCCAGGTGGTCTGAATGTTATCTAAACATCAGTCATTGTTAATAAACTTCATACATTTCAATTTTGGGAATCATTTTGATTTAACTTATTTCCAATGTCATTATCTTAAATGAACTGTTATCATTCCCATGTTTGTTTTAAATTGCATAACAGTATTTTGTGTTTTAATTGGATATTAATTACCTTTTATATCATAGAAATTTTATTTTCAGAACAGTAAAAAATTAAAAACAGTATATGTTTATTCTCTTGTGTTCTTTCAGATTGGGAGACCAGGTGTGAGACCAAGAAGTTATTTTCAGAAAATGATATTTATGAAATAAATTTGTCACAGTGGAAGATAATGGAAAGAATCAAAAACCATGGCCTTGAAGGCCTTGTTTTTAAAAAGAATTGGGAATATAAAAGCAAATTTAAAGGACAAGAGGAACCTCAAGAAGAATCTTTCAATCAAGTGAAAATTACATCTGAAAAAGTTTCCTCTTACCAGAAACGCAAATCTCTTATTCCACAACAGAGCATTAATTTTGTGGAGAAACCCTATGAATGCCAGGAATGTGGGAAGGCCTTTAGAGTACGTCAACAACTTACTTTCCATCACAGAATTCATACTGGTGAGAAACCCTATGAATGTAAGGAATGTGGGATGGTCTTTAGGCAGACTGCACACCTTACTCGACATCAGAGACTTCATTCTGGTGAAAAACTCTATAAATGTAAAGAATGTGGAGAATCTTTCATATGTGGCCCAGACCTTAGAGCACATCAGAAAAATCATATTGGTGAGAAACCCTTTGGATGTAAAGAATGTGGAAAGGCCTTTAAAGTACGAGGACAACTTACCCTCCATCAGAGGATTCATACGGGTGAGAAACCCTATGTATGTAAGGAATGTGGGAAAGCCTTTAGACAATATGCACACCTTACTCGACACCAGAAACTTAATATTGCTGACAAACTTTATGAATGTAAAGAATGTGGGGAAGCCTTTTTGTGTGGTTCAGGCCTTAGAGCACATCATAAAATTCATACTGGTGAGAAACCCTATGAATGTAAGGAATGTGGGAAGGCCTTCAGAGTCCGACAGCAGCTAACTCTTCATCAAAGAATTCACACTGGTGAAAAACCTTACGAATGTAAGGAATGTGGAAAGACCTTTAGCCGTGGTTATCATCTTATTCTTCATCACAGAATTCACACTGGTGAAAAACCTTATGAATGTAAGGAATGCTGGAAGGCCTTTAGTCGTTACTCTCAACTTATTTCACATCAGAGTATTCATATTGGTGTTAAACCCTATGATTGTAAAGAATGTGGGAAGGCCTTTAGACTACTCTCGCAACTTACTCAACATCAGAGTATTCATATTGGTGAGAAACCCTATAAATGTAAGGAATGTGGGAAAGCCTTTAGATTAAGACAGAAACTTACTTTACACCAGAGCATTCATACTGGTGAGAAACCCTTTGAATGTAAAGAATGTAGGAAGGCCTTTAGACTTAATTCATCCCTTATTCAGCATCTGAGAATTCATTCTGGTGAGAAACCTTATGAATGTAAGGAATGTAAAAAGGCCTTTAGACAACATTCGCATCTTACCCATCATCTGAAAATTCATAATGTAAAATTATAAGATTTCTTAATCTTGTTTTTTAGAACATTCTGTGAATGTAGAATCTCTTTTTGCTTCATATGTACAAGTGATTTATCATAAAAGACCGTGCAAAATAATGTATTCCACTATCTCTCAACATAATATATTTTAGCACATTGATTTCTTTTCAATTTTTTATTGTGATTGAATGAAATTAAACAATTTTCACATTTTTTTGTGTGACATTGATTACAATCCCTACAATATAACAGTACTCTTTATATTTGTTTGCCCCAGTATTTACCACTTCTCTTGCCCAACTGTCTTATTCTTTCATGCCTTCTAAGCTTCATCTGTGGCCAGATTCTGCCCTTTTGCTATTATTGTTCTAAGGAGTATGTACCTCCCGAGTGTTAGTGTTTTTCTTATAGTTCTATTGTTTGGCTGACATTTGAGCCACTGAAGTAAGTTCAGTTCCAGACTTAAAAGTGTGTCTTTAGGGTTAGTACATTCATTCTCTTTTTAAAAAATATATTATTGAGGGTTCATACAACTCATCACAATCCCTACATCCATTCATTGTGTCAAGCACATTTGTACATTTGGTGCTGTCATTTTCAAAACATTTTCTATTTGAGCCCTTGGTATCAGCTTCTCATTTTTTCCCTTCCCACCCCTGCCCTCCCTCCTTCCTGAACCCTTGATAATTTATAAATTACTATTATTTCATGTCTTACACTGACCGATGCCTCTAATTCTAGTAATATAACAATTGTGGAAAAATCTCTATTACTTTCCTACTTGTGTTATATAAAGATAAGCTTAAAAATATTGCTGTAAAATAATAGAAATCTTTATTAAAATGTGAAGCTATTGTTTCTTGACATATCATCCATCAAAGTCTATACCATTCTGAAGGCGATGTTTCTATCTCTCTAACTCAGAGGTTCTCAACCTTCCTAATGCCACGACCCTTTAATACAATTCCTCATGTTGTGGTGACCCCCCAACCATAAAGTTATTTTCATTGCTACTTCATAACTGTAATTTTGCTACTGTTATGAATCAGGCGACCCCTCTGAAAGGGTCATTCGCTGTTGTAATCCTTTCCCAAACAATTATGGTATATGATTTATACCATATCAAAATGGCAGTCTTGGCACCCTTTTAACTTTGATTTTGTGGGAAAAGATGAAGCTAGAGGGCAACAGCAGAACTGTAGTGTAGATAGGATAAGGTTTCCCAAAGAAATGATCATAGGGCAGCCCTTGTTACCCTTCAAGAATAAGCAAGTACAGGATTGTGATGGGAATATTTCCTTGGCATTTTTGGGGGGTCTTTTCTTAACCAATAAACTTTTTAAATTTTGTAACCCCCTGAAACAATCTCCATAACTTCTGAGCTGTCTTTGCCTTGAATTTAACTGGTCCAGGAGATTCTTTTGGAAGCCACTTTTTTATCGAAACTTAAAAAAAAATTATTTTTAAGACATCCAAACAAGAATCCCTCATACTGCCCTTGAATCAATCCCAACTCATAGTAATCCTGTTGGGTAGGGTAGAACTGCCCTGTGGGTTTCCAGGACTAAGAGGAGGAGAAAGCTGCATCTCTCTCCTGCAGAGCAGCTGGTGGTTTTGAACTGTGGGCCTGTGGTTAGCAGCCTAACACATACTCTACTATACTACCAGCTCCTTCCAATAATAATAAGCTGTTTATTCTAAGATGACTTGTCTACAGCCATCCAGTAATTACAGAGACGTTTAAACACATTTGGAATAAATTTAGGAATTTATGAACAATACTTTTTTGATGTATCCTCATAGTAAGACACAACTAGTCTGCATTGTAATGTTTTTATTTGCAAAATATTGATATACTGTGACCGACTAAAGTTGACCACACATCCTTTGATATTCATATCCTTTTGAGGATATGAACCACATCTACTTCCCTTGAATCCGGGCTAATCCTGTGACTGCTCTGACAAGCAAAATACAATAGAAGTACTGTTTTGCCAGTTTGGGGACCTAGGTTTACTGAGAGATTTTGTATTCTCTCTGGAAACACTCGTGCCTTGACCTGTCATATTTAAAACTGACTCCCCTGCTTAAGAGTTTACATGAAGAGGTTCTGAGAGCGCACAGGCATCCTATTGAGCTAAGATGGCTCCACAAAGACCAAACCTGAAATAATTTTGAATCCTTGAAATCAGCCACTAGTTGAATGCCAAAGGACCTCAATTGATGACATAGAAAACAGAAGACTTGCATAAATTCTTGACCTACAAAGTTATAATAGTTGTATTATGCCATTAAATCTTATATTGTGGAAAACTAACACTGAGGGAAATAGGACTGGGACTCATGCCCTGACAGGTAAGGAGGGAATCTGGAAAGCCGGTGTTCTACGGTAGGAAAACTGCCACTCTGGTAGTTGGAGATATAGTCCAAGTACATTTTCCTGCGGTAATTTATCATTTCCACAGTTTTTCCCTTTAAAGCTGTGGTGCCTTAAAGTAAGCACGTGGTTGATTCTATCTCCCTACAGAAGCAGAAGCTCCTATTTGCTCTATTTCTTTCTGCCGCGGCATCCAGCCCCTCTCATACCTTCCTCCAATAGCAGATAGACATAGGGGGACTTTATCACCCAAGCCTGGATTTAAAATGTTTGCCATAAGCCTGAGATTTTGGCTTAGCTATATTAATTTGGTAATTAAATTTGCCTTGACAGCTTTCAATGTGTAGAAAATAGCCATGTAGCCCCTGTGGCTCTTTTGAATGTAATATATAAAACAAAAGGAATTGTGGGAAACATTTCTCCCAAGTTATCTCCCCCAAATATATTCCAAACTTAGCTGCTTGCTATATATGGTAAATGACTACACTTGGAGGTCAACGAAAAGTAGGTCAAGGTTATTCTCCCTAAGGGTTATATCAGCCATCTAAAATAATCAGACTGTATAGTCTGTCCTGCCCTAAGTAGGGCCCACTCCCTTCTGATAAGTATAGTAGACTATTCCCTTGTAGGAGAACCCAAGGAGGTCAAACCCACTCAAGGGTGACCAAGGTTAGACCACCATCATGAATCTAGGGTCCTCCCATCTTGTCACATGTATACCTTTAGACCCTTCCCTTCCTATCGTGTGTACAACCCTAACTCATCCCCTTCCTGTTACACTTATGCCCATTGTTTATCCCCCTCCTATTGCTTGTATTGCCTATTGTACAACCCCTTCATGTGACATATGTCTACCTGTAATTAGAAGACATGCACACCCCCAGATATATAAGCCTAGGTTAGCAATAAATCTTGCTCTCTCCTGCTCTCTCTTCTTCCATTTCCATGTGGACCACCAAGCGGGCTGAGGTGAGCATGCTACCATGAAGTGTGTCTGACTTCTTTATTTTACTCTCTCCTCTCATTACTCTGACTTTACTGTAATATTTATATATCTTAACTGTACAATTGTGCTTACTGAACCCATGATTAGTTGTGGGGGGCTGGCTTCCCCCACATATTATTATCAATCTTTTGAGAATTCATATTCTTTTGGGCATAATGGCTTAAAAATACCCTTTTCCATCCTTTACTGAAGTTCAAATGTTTTCATTAAAATAGAAATTCTTCATTAAAATACACTAAAAAGCTACATTAAAATTAATGCAGGGAAGAAAACCTATTTATTGTGATTGGAGATTTTGCGGGTGCAAATGTTAAATAATTACAGTTGTTGTTAGGTGCCATCAAGTTGGTTTTAGCTCATAGCAGTGGCTCTAAGAAAACAAACACTGCCCAGGGCTGAGTCATGCTCAGCAATTGTTCTCATATTGGAGCTCAGCAATGCAGCCACTGGGTCAGTCTAGTCGAAGGTCGTTTTTGCTGCCCCTCTACCAAGCACGATGTCCTCCAGGGAGCGGTCTCTTCTGACAACATGTCCAAAGTATGTGAAAGGAGCATCCTTGCTGTACCTTTTCCAAGATAGTTTTTCCTCTCAGCAGTCCATAGTTCTCTGTCTATTATTTGTGAGCAGCATAATTCAAATGTGTATGTTCTTCTTCGGAGTTCCTTATTTAGTGTCCAACTTTCACATGGATATGAAGCTGTGGAAAATACCATTTCACGGGTCAGCGTACCTTAGCCCTCAAAGTAATATCCTTGCTTTTCAACACTTCAAAGGGGTCTTAAGCAACAGATTTACCCAATGTAATGCTTGTTTGGTCTCTTGACTGCTGCTTCCATGAGCATTTTTCATAGATCCAAATAAGACTAAATCCTTGCAACTTCGATCTTCATTTGCCGTGATGTTACCTATTAGTCCAGTTGTGATGATTTTGGTTTCCTTTACATTGAATTGTAATCCATACTGAAGGCTGCAATCTTTGATCTTCATCAGCAAGTGAGTGCTTCAAGTCCTTGCTTTCAGTAAGCAAGGTTATATCATCTGCATCTTGCAGGTTGTTAATAAGCCTTCCTCCAGTCCTAATGCTGCATTCTTCTTTATATAAACCAGTTTCTCTATTTGTTCCGCATACATATTAAATAAATATGGTGAGATACTTATAATAATTAGAGTGTGAAGCAATTTTCTCATAAAATAAATAATCTACAATCTATTAGGTTTGCTGCAAAGATAAACAGGCCAGGCCAGAGAGAAGGAGAAGGAGACGTTTATTCTGCACTCTCAGGTAAGATTCACCGGTCCGAGAGTGGGGGCCATTGAAGTCCTACCTATCTGTGGTGAAAAACAGGTTTTTAAGCTGGTCAGCAGGGTAAACAAGGGAGGGAGCAGGAACTGCAGCTGCAGGGGCTTAAGGCGTCTCCATCTGTGAAATTCCGTGGTAGGGTGGTGTCTTGATCATTCCACCTGATACCGAGGAGATGGCTGATTGTCCTGCAGCCCCTTTGAAGCTAACCATTTCGGTCGAATAAGGGCAGGTCAGGCTGTTCCGAGTGTTCCCAACCTGTGCCTGGCACAACATTCTGGCCTTTTTGGTGACAATGGGGCAACACTAGTCTGGCTGCTTCCTGCTGGACTGAGGCAGCGAGGGATTAAAGGCTAGAGTGCACTGGGTCAGGTTCAGTAGGCAGGGGCCTGTAAGGGTGTAAAAGAAGCTGGTTAAAAAAAAGAGAATGAGGACCTGATGCCAGGGGGCTTCAGTGGAGAGCAGATGTTTTGAGAATGACGAGGGCAATGAATGTACAAATGTGCTTGACACAATTGATGTATGTATGGATTGTGATAAGAGTCATATGAGCCCCTAATAAAACGATTTAAAAAAAAAAAAAGCTGGTTGACAGTTATGTTGGTCATGTCCCTTACCCTATTCTGAAGAAATTTGAAAAAAATGAGGCTGTTTATAACAAGAAACATAACTGCAAATGGCCCAATTAAAGGAAGGACCCAGGTTAAAAGGGGGTTTTGGAACCAAGAGAATAGTGAGGTGTTGTTTCCCCGGAGGTTTTTAAGATCTTCAGCCAATTTGGTGAGGGACTCTATGTTTTGTTTTACCAGCCCTGATTCATGAACATAATAGCACTCTTCACTTAGGAACAGGCAGGTGCTGCCCTTTTCTGCAGGTAGGAAATCTAAGGCCCTTCAGTTCTGGAGGGCTACCTTCGCTAGGGAAGTGACCTGTTGCTGTAGAGAGACTAGAGAGACAGGGGGATTCCATAGCCAGCTAGAGCTTCTCCTCAGCTTGGATCATGCTGTGACCTAAAGGCCCACCTGGGAAACCTGATGCTGTGACTGAAGAGGCTAAGCTAAGGAGGCAGCCCTTTTTTGGCGGGAGACTGTGGCTAGGCTCAGCAACCATGCAAGTTCATTCTCTCCGAAGAGAATGAGCTGGGGAACTATGGTGGTAGGGAAACATGGGCTGGGGTAAGAGGAATTAAGGTATTTGTTGAGGGTGCCATTACACCAAAAATAGGTCCCCATGGGGGCATACACTGTGGATGGCACAGTGGTGTTGGAAACACACTGGGACTCCGGTGATAGGCTGGATGTGGTGGTCTGAAAACAAGCAACCAAAAGGAACAGATTGGTTAGGCTTCTCCAGTTCCCATAGAGGGATGTTAGGGAGTGGATGTGCACAATCCATCTCTGGGCAGGAGGTTAGAGTGGAAAAATTTGTTGGGACCACAGCCAACAGAGGCCGGTTCACAGAGGCACATAAAATGGGGAAGGTTTCCTAAAGAAGAGGTTGCATTTTAAAAAGATATAGTATGTTGAATTATTTGTAACCATGATGTGGGTGCTACTCGGTGGGGGGCCTGGGGAATCTGGCGTTGCAGTGTTTGCTCAGCCTCCAGAATATCTGTTGACACTTGAACCAGGGTGTCAGCTGACAGGACATATTCCCGGCTTATGCTAAAGGAACGCTTTGCGTAAGAGGAGCCCATCGTGGTAGCATAATAAAACTTCCCTTCCACCCCTGACACCCATCTCTGATCCTGTGGGCCCATGGTGATGAAGGTAGCATTGTAATTAGAGCTAGAACCAGAGCAGGAAAACCGAATGTGCTTTGAGGAGTCAGTTACCCATCCCAGTATTTCCACATGGTGGGTTGAACAAGACCAGTAGGGGCACCCACCATATTCAAGCCCAGCTTTTGCAGCACGACTTAGTCTGATCAAAAAGGAAACATACCACGGTCCTCCACTCAATATCCACTGACATAATGTTTGAGAGAGAGATGGTCAAAGCAGTGGCACAACCAGTTTTGGGGCAATCCTTGGTTCCAGCTACATGGGTGATGAGGTTGTTGTGCTTCTGGTAAGTTTCTTTTACATTGACTCTCCACACATAGAATGGGAGGCCCTAAAAGAGGCAGGAGTAGGTAATTTAGTAAAACAAAGGCAAGATGGCCCCATGACTTGGGCTGAGTATAGGGGGTCATGGCTGAAAGCTGCCTGCTTGACCTGGCTGAGATTGTGCCAGTTGGGGTCCCCGAGTACCATAACTGCCAATGTGGGTAGTAAGGATTACTGTATACGGTCCTTTCCTCTTTGGCTGGAGGGGTGTGGCCACAGTTCCTTTAGAAGGTCTGCGTCCCCTTGGCTCACAGTGATCAAGGAGTCAGGTTGCTCAGGATCAGGGCTGAGCAGGCACCAGCTGGTGTGTTCCTGAAGAAGCTGCCTGAGAAGAGAAAGGTAAGGTAGGTAAGGGGATGAAAAAGGAGCCTGTGTTGGCAGGTTATGGTTAAGGAGGAAAGGACTACCATACATTAACTCAAAAGGGCTTAAAAAGGAAGGAGAGAGGGGAGCTGCATGAATGCGCGCTAAGGCTAGGGGTAGCAGATCCACCCAGGACTTGTGGGGTTATAATGACAGTTTTGATAGATGGCTTTTAATGATGCCATTCATGGGCTCCACTTTTCCAGAAGACTGCAGCTGATCTGCTCTATGAAGCTTCCACTTTATGTTCAGGGCAAAAGAGGCCTGTTGGATGATTTTGGAGACAAAACCCGACCCATTGTCCGACTGGAGCTGGGGAGACCAAAACTGGGAATTATATTTTTAATGATGGTGTTGGTAACTGTGTCAGCTTCTCACATCAAGTTTGAAAGGCTTCTACCCAGCCTGAAAAGGTATCAACTATGGTCAGAAGAAACTTAATGCCCTTATACGGTGAAATATGGGAGAGGTCAATCTGCCGGTCCTGAGCCAGCAGGTGACCCCACATTTGGTGAGTTTGTGACAGGGGCTTAAAACCTTGAGTGTTTATGGCCTTACGTATCGGGCAGAAGGAGCTTATAGTTTGGACCGGCTGGGCTAAAGAAGGGGAATAAAAAATTGGCTGCAAGAAATGAGTTAAGGTTCGGGCCCCAGTATGGAGGGAGTGGTGGATTTGCTGGAGAATATCCAAGTTCTGTAAGTTGGGCAGAGCTAGCTTGTTTTGAATTATGATCCACCCTTCTGGTGTGCCCTTGCCTCCTTTGCTTATGAGGGAAGTTTGTTCCTGAGACGTGTATGAGGGCTGGATGTTAGGTAAAGTTAAAAACATCATGGGGGCAGGCTGTGTGCGGTTTGTAGAAAGGCTTCTCACTATAGCATCTGCTTTATTGCCTTGTGTGACTGTGGAGTTGTCAGTCTGATGATCCTTGAAATGGATGATAGCCACTTGAGCAGGCAGTTGAAGGGCTTCTAAAAGGCGAGAAATTAATTTACTGTTGATCATGGCGGACCCATTAGTAGAAAGGAATCCCTTCTTTCCAAATTGCAGCATGACAGTAAGCAATTAGAAAGGAATACTTGGAGTCAGTGTACATGTTGATTGATTTCCCTTTGGCTAAGTGGAGTGCCCTGCTGAGGGCGATAAGTTCAGCCTTTTGAGAGGTGGTGCTTCTGGGAAGACACATGTCTTCCCATGTTTTATTAGGTGGCTTGTCTGTGCCCTTGGGGATCCACATAAGAATTACCATCAACAAAGAGAGTGAAGTCAGGATTAGGTAAAGGCTGATACAGGAGGTCAGGTAGGGGCACCTGTGAGCTCCTCATTGACCTGTGGGCATGAATGGTTATAGGAGACAGTACTGGGGAGGAGAGTAGCTGGATTCAGTGAGGGGGACTGGTGCAGGCCTAAATCGGGATTTTCAAGAAAGAACAAATGGATTTCTTGCATCCTTCCCTGGAGGGAGTAAGGAGAGGAAACTGTGGGGAGAGAAGGTCTGAAGGGGCTGTCCCAAGATGATTTTAAGGGCTTCCTTGATAAGGGCGCCTATGGCCGCCAGGGCATGGAGGCGTGGTTACCATCCCTGCACTGCCGTGTCCAGCTGTTTGGATAAATATGCTATCGGAGAGAGAATGGGTCCCAGAGTCTAGGTGAGGACTCTGAATGCCATGCCCTGCTTCTTGTTAGTGAGGAGCAGAAAGGATTTATCAGGATTTGGTAAACACAGTGGTGGGGATTGTAAAAAACGTTTTTTGGAACTTTTTAAAGGTCACCACTACCACCCGCGTGGAGTCCAATGGTCCGCTCAGAGTTGCCTTTTCCGCATCGGATAATGGTTGAGCTATAAACCAGAAGTTACTTAGATCGGTTAGAATACTGAAATCAAAAGTCCCTTGTTTGGGCCACTTAGACTGGTTATCCAAATTAAACTGGGGCCACTCGACCGTGGAAAAAAGATGAGGCACTTTGGACAACTGTCCGGCACCAGTCCCAGTTTAGTGAGGTTGGCCAGGAGGCACCCTAGCTGTGTCCGGGGGTCAATTTTATAGTTTTGATTCCAAAGACCAATAGTCAAGGCCAAAGACCAGTGTCCCAGTAGTTTACCCTTGGCTATGGATGGAATAAGGAGGACTGGAGGGTTGACCCTGGGTCGGACAGGGAAGCAGAGGACGATCTCTGACGTGGCCACGCGTTTATGGACAGAGAGGCCAGCAGGGAGTCGCCAGACACAGACACAGGTTGGGACTTACCTTCTACGGCGAGTGGGAGAGGAGGGCTCCCCAAAACTGCACGGGGCAGTGAAGGGGCCTCACTCCTTCCGGGTTTTCAGCACCAAGAATTAGGCTCGCCCCAAAGAAAAACTGAGGCCAGGCCAGAGAGGAGACGTTTATTCTGTGCTTCTGGGGGAGATTCACAGGCCGAGAGTCAGGGCCAGTGAAGTCCGTCTATCCGTGGAGAAGAGCAAGTTTTGTAGCTTATCAGCAGGGTAAACAAGAAGGGAGAGGCAGAGGCTGCAGCTGCTGGGGCTTAAGGCGTCTCCATCCGTAAAATTCCAAGGTGGGGTGGTGTCTTGGTCGGTCCACCTGATACCGAGGAGATGGCTCATTGTCCTGGAGCCCTTTGGAAGCTTGCCGCTACCTGTGCCTGACCCAACACAATCCATTTGAGATAGTTTAAACTCAATTAAAAATTAAACGGGTACTATTTAGAAACGTAAAATTACCTATGTGGGAAAAAAATTAACACTCAAATTCCCTTATTTTTGGCCAGTAAGAATCTTTTCAAGTTGGTTGCTGTGTCCTAATGTAATGACCAGTATAGCCTTTGATAGCTTCTTTTGTTTCTGACCAAAATCTTAACTTGCTATGGAGCATGCTAGGGCATTATTGTTAAACAGTAGGAAGTAGGAGAGTGATACAGAATGGAGCATTTCTTTTCTCTTCCTTTATGGGAAGCCCATAAGGTGGTGCAGTGGTTAAGTGCTTAGCTGTCAAGAAAAAGGGCAGCAGTTCAAACCCACAAGCTGCTGTAAGAGAGAAAGATGTGGCAATAAGTATCTGTAAAGACTTACAGCCTTGGAAACCGGATGGAGGCAGTTCTACTCTTTCCTGTAGCATCTCTGTGAGTTAGAATGGACTCTGTCTCAGTGAAACCAAGTGTTGATGAAGGGAATTTATTTAATAATTAAACTTTTAAAATTTATTTATTTATTAGACTTTTACATTTATGACATAATGGACTTGATTGGTGTTATCAGTGAATGCCAAGACCATGCATTACAAAGCTCTTGGGAAGCTTAGAATGAATACGGGAGAGTGATAAAAACCACTAGAGTATATTAATATCTCTACGTTTGATCAACCAGAACTTATGTACCACTTGAGGTGATGCAATAGGAGGACACAGCACTACCTGTCAAACATGATTACCCAAAACATTAAACTAGAATTATAATTACCAATCATTACCAGTTTATAGGAACCTTGGGAAATAGAGGAATAATGACTCAAGGAAGGAAATAACCTAACCTAGAATATTAGATATTCTGCAAAACAAATGACCTAGTTTCTTAATACATATTATGGGAAAATGAAAAGGAGGAATCAGTTACAAATTAAGAGCCTTCAATTACATCAAATATAGTGTATGGAATGCATTTGGATCTTGAATGAAAAAATGTGAGGAAATTAAGATGTAGATGTGGGCCTGTATTCATGATAAAACTTGCTGTTTATTTTGTTAGGTGTGATAATGGTATAATTTGTTTGTGTATGTGTGTATGTTTTATAATCCATATAGATTAGAGACAAACTAAATTACTCAAAGTGAGATTATTTTGTGTCTAATTTTTAAACTAATGCAGGAGTTAAAAATGAAGGGATAGCTGAAACAAGACTGGCAAAATGTTAGTGTAGAAATGGAATAGTGAATACACAAGATTCATTGGGCTCTTTACATATATTGGAAAGTTTTCTTAATAAACGTTTTCATTATGGTACAGCTGAGATTTTAGACTAATGGATAATAATATACCTATACAGAGAAATTTGTGGGTTATCTTCAGCTCTACTTATTAGAAATTTCAAAACAATGCATTCAGAATATCTGGATTGAGGAACAACTGTTTATTGTGTTTGCCACTCTTTTCTGCACCTAATACAGTATCACATAACAATTGGTGTGTTAAACCAGAAAGAAAAAAAAAGAGCAGGAAGTAACTTATATAATGAAAGTAGAAATTTACACAATAAAATAGACTTTGTCCAAGAATATTGTCTTTTAAAATGGCCATTAGCATAGAATTACAGTTCTTATTGATGGGAAAAATGATAGCTCAATTTCAACTTTAAATTGATATAGCTATATACAAGGGATTTTTCCAAAGTTCATGAAAATGCATTTCTAAACATGTAGATTAAAAAAATATTTTTGTACACAAATAAACTTGCACTACTAACTTGTAGTTACATAATTCATATCAACTTGTTAAATAGGTTGTAGGGGTGAAGTCTAGCCTGTCAACCAGGTCATAACCAATCATGCCTCTGTGTGGGCGTGGTCTTCTCCTAAGGATACTGGGAACTCCAGTCTTCTTCCCTGGAGGTGGGACATACACGCTCTCCCTCTGCTTCATCTTCCTGCTGACAAGCCACATGGAGCTATGCTGATGGAGCCAGACCCTTAGAGCTGGAGGAGTCATATGAAGACCCACGCCAGTGCTGAGACACTTCCACTGCCACAGGATCCACAAGACTTTCCACCCACTGGCCAGTGATGATCTTGCATCTGGCATGATTGCATATGTTGCATCAGTCTGCAAAGGAATTTATAGACTGGTAGTGGACATATGGGCTAATATCGGACATACTAACTTGATCTAGACTGGGCAGGGATATTTTCATTTTTTTTAAATAATCATTTTATTAGGGGCTCATACAACTCATCACAATCTGTACATATGTCATCTGTGTCCAGCACTTTAGTACATATGTTGACTTCATCATTCTTACGACACCCACTTTCCACTTGAGCTCCTGGTTTCAGCTCATTTTTCCCTCTCCCTCCCCAGTCCCCCTGAACCCCTGATAATTTATAATTTATAATTATTTTATCATATCTTACCCCATCCCACGTCTCCCTCAGCCACTTCTCCGCTGTCCGTCCCCCAGGGAGGAGGCCACATATAGACCTTGTCCTCTGTTCACCCTTTCTCCCTCTCCTTACCTCCACCCTCCCACCATTGCCACTCTCCCCACTGGTCTTGGGGGGTTCATCTGTCCTGGGTTGTTTTCTTGATATACAATTACTCTTTATATAAAGCTCTTTCTTATACACATATGAGTGTCTATGAATTTGTTTCTCTAACTCAGTCCAACACATTGTACTATGTTATAACTACTATTATACTATAGGATTTTATTTGAGGCACTTCTAAGAATGATAAAATATCTGTTTGAAAAGAGCTCCTGTCAGAACAATATGGATTTTGCTCAAACTGAAGCAAACATCATATTTATGGTGAAGTTTGGGAGGAAGAAAAATGAAATTATTGATGCTTTATGAGAAGTTAATGGGGACAATGTCATAAAAATTATAAACGTATAACTCAATTTTAGAAGGGACTAGACAATGTTAAAGCTCTATATTGCCATTCTTATTCAATATTGTACTGGATGTCTTCACCAGAGCTATACGGCAAGAAAGGGCATACAAATTGACAAAGTAGAAATAAAATGATTTCTTTGCAGGTTGTGGTAGTCCAGGTTGACTATAGAAACAAATCCAGTGACAATCATATGCATAGGAAAGCGCTTTTTTGATCCAACTTTCACATGCATAATTCAAAATTCCATGGCTGGACTTCTGGGAAGATGGTGACTGAGTAACACATACCAGAGGGACTCTGCAGAAATAAGCGCAGGAGAGGTGGTACTAAGAAGGAAATTCCACACTGCTGGGTTGCAGGAGGAGCATCATAAAGATAAGTAGGCACAGGTCCACTAGGTTTAGATGGGCTGGGGGCTTTTGGCTTACCATTGACCTTAGCCCCACCACTGTCTCAGCTGGAGCTGGGATCATTTGGAGCCGGCATTATTTCAACACAGCCACAGCTTGCTGCCGCCTTGGGGTAGGGATTAAACCCCTCCAGCCCCATGGTCAGGGATCCAGGATCAGCTATATTGTCACTTTAGCTTCCCCATCTTCTCTCTATTCCCCCACAGTCTTAGCAGGCTTAGGGTTTTTTCCCTTTTCCTTTTATTTCTTTTTCTCTTCCCTTTTCTCTCACACACCACTGCCGACCTCCAGACCACTCCCCAAGGCCTAGGGCATTTATGCCTGCTCTCCACCCAGCTGGAAGCACTCCACCCTGCAGCATTACCGAGGCTGGGGAAAGTCTGCCCACCCTCCTCCAAGGGATATCCCACTGAATGTCTTCCAAGGGAAATTCTGCATGCTCGCCCCCTGCAGTGCTTAACACTTGGCTGAGGAAATCCCGCCCACCTTCCTCTGGGGAAATCCTGCCTGCTTGGCTGGGGGAGCTCCTATCCGTCCTCTGTGGTCCCACATGACTGAGGAAACTTCCGCCTGCTGTAGTGCCTCATATGGCCTAAGGCAGCTCAGCTAACACTCGCCAACATTCCACACTGCTACGGGAACCTCTGCCCAACCTCTGCAGTGATCTACCTGACCAGGGCAATTCCGCCCACCATTCGCGGTGCTCCACACCAAAACGGGAAACCCACCAGCCTTGTGTGGCTCTTCCGTTGTAGAGGGCACCCCTGAATGCCCTCTGTGGCATCCCAAGCTGCCGAGGGCCACACCATCAAGGCTTCTTGTGAGGTCACCAAGTACAGCACAATCCTCGTGGGTTCACAACAATCCAACCAATGTCCCCTGAGCGGAGCATCCAACTTGCCCTCCAAATAACAGAACACTAGCTAACTAGAGAAAGAGTGAAGCCATGGGAGGATAAAGTGGTAGGCCAACTCCACAGTGAAATTAGCTGAAGGCAGTTTGAAGAAGCATTCTTACAAGTCTCCCAAGAGAGCCAGTGTTAAACTCCATGGAAAATGGCACCAGACTCCTCTAAACAATGCAACACAAACAGCAATCAGCCCCAATGACCTCAACGAAAAAACACGGGAGAAACAAAAGGTAATGGCAGAAGATGTCTTGAACCTAACGATGTGCATACCGTAGAAGAATCAGACATTGATTTACCACAGAAAGAAAATTTCAGAATACTGGTTGGAGTCATACAGGATATGAGGGAAACAACACAGTAAAAGGATGAAATGATAGAGGATATAAAGTCCACACACTAAAGGGAAATACAAGAGCTTATGGATGAGATAACAAAACCCAGACTTCATCAATTGACTGGAGGAGGCAGAGAACTGCACCAGTGACCTAGAGGACAGCCAAGCAGACTTTAACAAATGCGAACAAAAATCTAATGTCCTCAAATAACCTGAAGAAAACCTAAGAGCTATGTCTGATGCTATGAAGAGGAACAACATCAGAATAATTGGAATACTGGAGGAAGACACAATAAAGAAGTCATGTGCAACAATAGTGAGAGGATTCTTGGGGGAAAGGTTACCCATCTTAATGAATGAAAACCAGGCAACCATTCAGGAGGCTGAAAGAACACCGGCAAGACTGAATCTCGAGAAGAAGTCACCAAAGCACATACTAGTTAAACTATCCAACTTTGAGGAAAAGGAGAAAATCATGAGAGCAGCTAGAGAAAAACAAGCAATCACATATAAAGGTTCCCAGATAAGAATATGCTCAGACCTATCAGGAGACACTATGAAGAAGAAAAGAGAGTGGAGTAACATATTCCAAAAATTGAAGGAAAATAATGCAATCCAAGAATATTCTACCCAGGCGAATTATCTATCAAGATAGATGAAGAAGTAAGATTCTTCCCAAACAAGGAAAAACTCAAAGAATATGTTAGAAGAAACCCAGCCCTCCAAAATATCCTTGCTGACCCAGTATGGGCAGAAGAACAACACTCACCAAGCATAAATAAGAGACCGCCTTATAGAACAACCTCACCCAGAGGCCAACAAAGAGAAAACAGACCCCAAGATAGCAATGGCTAAAGGATGGAAAGAAGTCAAGAATGATACACACACACACACACACACACACACACACACACACACACACCACAACACACTAATAAGAAAGGAAAGTAGGAAAACACCCAACACAAAAGGTATAAGACGACATCAGAGTCCACAGATGGAGATAATAACTCTGAATATCAATGGGCTGAATTCAGGCATTAAAAGACTGAGGCTAGCAGTCTGACTTAAAAAACACAATCCATCAATCTCCTGCCTACAGGAGATAGAGCTCAAAGTTACAAACAAAAATAGGCTTAGAATCAAAGGCTGAAGAAAGGCATACCAAGCAAACCGCAATTCAAAAAAAGCAGGGGTTGCAATCTTAATCTCGGATAAAATTGCTCTCAAAGTGCAAACCATAAAAAGAGATAAGCAGGGACACTATATAATGTTCAAGGGAATGGTAGACAAACAACCACTAATCATTTTAAACATATATTCCCCCAACAAGAAGCCTGCTGAATATGCCCACCAAACACTCCAAAAGATGAAAAAAGAAATCAGCAGAGGGATAAATGGGTGGTGAGCCTCGCCTTTCTAGTTCTCGGGTCTCTTGCTTTGTGATGGTTGCACCGGGTGCAGCTGCCTTAGCAGTTCCCTGCTTCAGCTTGCAAGATTAACGTCCTACAAGACATCCCCAAGGAGAAGCCATATGGATCTATCCCGATGCAGCCCTGGGTGCTGGAGCAGCCGTGTGGAGACTCCTGCTAGTGCTGAGATGCTTATTCGTTCACTGCCTCAGCTTTCCTCCTGCAGTCGGCATCATTGCCTCTGTTTTGTGAGGTGGAGGACTTTGTGGACTGGTGTTGGGTTAATGGGTTAATGTTGGACTTGTGGGTTTGGGCAGCATTGGGTTGGGATGTTTTCGTGATGCACCTTTTCTTTACATAAAACTCTCTCTTATACATGAGTTGCTGTGGATTTGTTTCTCCAAAGTACCCAGACTAATACAGCTATATACCAATCGATTTCTTGACTGCTGTTTCCATGACTGTTGATTGTGGATGCAATCAAAATGCAATCCTTGACATCTTCAATCTTTTCTCTGTTTAACATGATGTTTATTAGTCCAGTTGTAAAGATTTTTTTTTACTATTTACACTGACATGTGTGTTAAACCAAGTTGATTAGAGAAACAAATCCAGGGACACTCACATATATGTAAGAAAGAGCTTTATATCAAGGAGTAATTGTCTATTGAGAAAACATTCCAGCCAGGTCCAGATCAAGTCCATAAGTCTGGTACTAGTCCATAAATCTGTTACCGGTCCATAAATCCTTCTTCAGATTCACACAGCCACAAGCAATGATGTTGAATGAAGGAAGATCACAGGCCGGTGGATGAAAAGTCTTGTGGATACAATGGAGGTGGAAGCATCTCCAGGGCTTGCTCAGATCTCAGCGTGATTCACCAGCAGAAAGGAAAAAGCAGAGAGAGGAAGGGGGGAGGTTCCCAGAACCCTCCTGATGAGAAGACCACATCCACAAGGAGGTACCATCAGGCTGTGACCTGATCGACAGGCTAGACTCCACCGCTACATTCCACCTATCAAGTTGACAGGAAATTATGTAACTATCACAAAGTGTAATCTACACTGATTTTATTCATCGGTAAGTGCTTCAGGTCCTCTTCACTTGGAGCCAACAGGGTTGTGTCATCTGCATTTCACAGGTAGTGAATGAGCCTCCCTCCAATCCTGATGCCGCATTCTTCTTCGTAGCCCAGGATTTTGGATTATTTGCTCAGTGTATAAATGAAGTAGGCATGGTGAAATGAAACAACTCTGGCATAACAAAGCAGGAGTTTATTAAATGATCCATATGTGAATAAAACAATTTTGCACAAAATATCATCAGTCAGAAACAGCTAGTCTATTTAAAAGGAAAGGAAGGAGGGATGATTTGAAGGATTGTGGATCGGGTCTCTGGGTCATCAAAATAGTTTTTTCTAGAACTGGAGTAAGATTCAGGGTGGTGATTCCATGGGTATTAAATCAATAATAATTTTTATAAATAAATATGCATGTTTTCCAGGTGTTTTTATGTATGTACATTCAAAAACATGTTTATAATGGTTAATTTTATGTGTCAACTAGTCTAAGGCGCACAGTTGTTTGGCCAAACACGTTACTGTCATGGTTCAATTATATGACCTCATGCTGTCACAGAATGAACTGTGTTCCCCTAAAAAGTATGTCAATTTGGCTAGGCCATTCCAGCATTGTGTAGTAGTTATTCTCCTTTTTGTTACTTTATGTAATTATCTTTTATTTTGTGTGTGGTTATCTTGATTTCTGTGTTAATGAGACAAGGACAAGATGGGGTATATTTTGAGTTGATTACATTACATGAAATTACATTAAGAAAAGTAATCTGCTCACTCTTATAGAAGGGTGTGACTCAGGTCTTCACCTTTTAGTCACCACTCTTACTCAAGGCACACCTTTGCTTGATTCACACTTTATCTAACAGGGGTGTAAGATTATTGAGACCAGCTCTCTCACAAGACTAATGGGTTCAATAGGGGCATGAGCTACAATCATGAAAAACTTACAGATTAAGAGATAAAGGCAAAGAGACAAAGTTGGGCGTATGAGGCACATGGAGCAGGGGACACTCCAAGGTCCGGAGCTTTTTCAAGGCAGGTTTATATATTCTCCTTGTCACGTAGCCTCACCTTGAGACAAGTTTCCACTTAAAGGCATTGTTGACAAGGATCTGAGAGCACACAAAGAAACACTAATATTTTAGCCAAGTTGTTCACAGACTGGAGGGAAAGATAAAGTTAAGAACAGGGAGTAACTGATATTTTGCAGAAAGCAGTGTTTCAACAGCTTTCCCAAGAACAGGAGGGAAAGTGTCCATTTTATCTTAGGTGAGAGTCAGATCATCCCGTGCATAATTAGCTCCTCAGGTTGAGGCATTAGCATTTTCCCATGGGCCTTGCCTGAACTGTGCAAGGTGGTGGTTCTGTCCCACTTGCCCAAGGAGCAAACAGCTTTGCCCACCCCGCACACCAGAGGCAAGAGGATTGAGCAGCAACCAGAGAGAAGGACCTTATATCACCAAGGAAGGCGAGCCAGAGTGCATGCCATGCCCTTGTGCTGAGACTCTCTTAGACCCAGCAGAAGATTTATGCTAAGATATGCGGACATTTCCCAGGAACACCGGGCCCACAGATGTTGAACGTAGAAAAAGACCTTCCCCCAGAGCCAAGATAGATAAAGCCCTTCCCCAGAGCCCGGATTTGGCCCTCTAGACTTCTAAACTGTGGGAGAACACGAGGTACATTTCTATGTGTTAAAGCCATCCACTTGTGATATTTCTATTATAGGAACATCAGGTAACTAAGACACTGGACTTATGCTAGTTTAAAACTTAATCCCATGATTAAGCCAGCTGCTTTTGGGCAGAGCTGATTACCTTGTGCAATGTAATCTAATCAATCTATTAATCCATTAAGGTCTTACCAGTGTAAAATGGGTCTCAACCTAATCATGTCTTAGTTCTCACAGATCACATACACATGAACATGCATGCAGAAGAAAGATGCTGTGTAAGACTTGTCTATAAACCAAGGAATGCCAAGGAACACTGGGAATACTGACAACAAATTGATGCAGTTGAGACACTAATCTGACCTTTAGCCTACGGAACTGTGAGAAAATAAAATTCTGCCCTTTGACACCACTCATAGCATTTCTGTTATGGTAACATTAGATGGCAAATGTAATCTTTTTTTTGCAAAATGTTTTTTTCTTAAGTGTTGCAGGATCCAAAACGTCTTTTCACCTTGGCCAGAAATGGGCATATAAAAGATGAGAAATGTTAACATGTGATCAGTATTATTTCTTCTCCCAAATATAAAAGGCAAGCATTAAACATTATGGTCCTTTTTAACACAAATCACTGGATATCATTTGGTGGTTTCCCAAAATGTAGAATATTAATCTAGGCAAACTATCCCATGATGTTTTGGTCTATAGATGAATGAAATTTGTTGTGTGAAGTGCCAGCACGCCACAGCCAACTCATAGCTATTCTGACGAGAACATAACCACATGTCGTCCAGTTTTAGGCCAGCCTCACAACCACTGCAGTATTTAAGTCCTTTTGGGGTGGAGCCACTATGTTAGTCTGTCCCACCAAGGCTATTCCTCTTTTTCACCGCCACTTTTCGTTCCCAAGCTTGATGGCCTTCTCCACTGGTTGGTCGCTCCCGATATAATGTCCAAGATAAGCAAGATGAAGTCTTGCTCTAAGGAGCACTTTGGCTCATTTCCTCCAAATGTGTTCATTCTTGTAGCAGTCCATCAATCTCTGTCAAGTCTTGCTACTCTCTGTACAATTAGAGTTAAAGAAGATCGGTGACGACACCTCCCACCTCTTTAAAAAGTTTTATGTTCTTTAGAAAGTGAAATATTTCATCTATTAATATATCAAAATATTTGGAAAGGGGAGGATGTTGTGGTGTGGTCTCTGAAGGGCTTATTTTAAAAAAAATCTTAAACAACTCAGGACAGGACAATAGCAACAATTCCTCATCTGAGAAAGACCTATGAAAATCTCTTCCTAATGTTCAATTTTCAATCCCCATCATCAGGAAGTCATAACAATTATAAATGTATATATTTAACAAAACAAAAAAATCCTTGAAGCAATATCTGATAAAACTTAAGAGAACAGGAGGGTAAGGGTAAGTAAGGTGGGGGGACAAAGGGGGAACCGATCACAATGACCTACTATAACCCCCCCAGGGGCATGGACAACAGATAAGGGGGTAAAGGGAGACGTCGGACAGGGCAAGATAATGGAAAAATAGTAATTTATAAATTATCAAGGGTTCATGGGGGGGGGGGCCCTGAGGAGCTGATACCAAGGGTTCAAGTAGAAAGCAAATGTTTTGAAAATGATGATGGCAACAAACATACAAATGTGCTTGACACAATGAATGGATGGATGGATTGTGACAACAGTTGTACGAGCCCCCAATAAAATGATTTTTAAAAAACCTTACGTGAAAATGGAAAGCCACACTTTCTGGCAATTAATATAACTAGATTTTTTAAAAAACAGTAAGGATAGAAAATTTCTGAGCGATGCTATCAATCATCATAGTGTACTAGATTTTTACAGAACATTGGGCGCCCAACTGCCGGAGAAAGAGAAAGGGGCCGGGGAGCCGCACCACTTGGGTGTGTCCATCTTCGTCCCTAAAGATGACAGCACAGAAAGCCTTACGGGGACGTTCTCTTCGGTCACCCGGGATCTCTGAGTCCAATCTTCTACCCACACTCGGCGACAGGGACAGGCCTGATTGCGGGTCCCACTGCCATGGAGGGGTTCCGACTCCTAGGGACCTCGGCGGCGGCGAGGTAGGTGACGTCTGAGGCGGTTCATTCGGATTTTAGAGTTGGACCCCAGCGCTTTCGGGGGGAGATTTACAGCCTGGGACACCCACAGGGTCTGCCCGATGGCGGTGGGTTTGAGCGAGGCGGAAGGTTCTGCTGCAGGACCGACAGCCACGCACACCTGGCTTACTCGCAGGTTCAGGCCCTTCCCAACAGGCGGATCCCTCGCGCTTCGAAGGCGGTGGCGGTACATCCAGGGAGCCCCCGTGGCTGTCTAGACTTTTCTACGAGGCCCACGAGGGGGTTCCTCGGCGACAGGTACAGACCCCTGCATACATGACGCACGTGAGTCCCGTCAGCCAGCGCCCCACAGCCACCCCCAGGCTCCCCTGCCGCCCCCCTACAGCCGCCCGTGCGCACGCGGTCCCCGGACTCGCGCTCGCGCACCAGCCCGGGCCGGCGGCCCGCGCCTCCAGGACGGACTACATTTCCCACAGGCCTCCGCGCCGACTTCCTTCCGGCTCCCCGCCCGGGCGGCTCCGAGAGGTGAGTGGGTCGCGCGCGCCGAGGCAACGGGCGCGGGGGCGGCGCGGGGGCGGCGCCGGCCGGGGTGTGAGCCAGGTGACGGTAGTGGGGAGTGCGTGGGGCTGACGGAGCCGTCAGGGGTCGGCTGCAGCCTCTCCTCTCCCGGGAAGCTCGCAGGCCTCCGGGGCCTGGAGCTCGGCATGGCTCCCGAAGAGATGTGGGAACCCCGCGAGTCGGTCCCCAAACAAAAGGTGCATCCCTGTGAAGGGACCACTGCAGCTTCAGAAGCGTGCCTTTCCCAGAGTCCCTTCCCAAGGCAGCTGCCGTGAACGCTAAGACGTCTTTCAGGCCCTCCTGCCCCATCTTTTGTACTCTGCTTTTGCTGTGTGTTAGAGGGGAGGCGCAGCGTCCCCCAGGCTGCTCCCCTCTGCCATCCCTAATGCCGATGATGGGAAAGCAGGGATGCGTCCTGATTTAACCAGACCGAGCCGAGCTCCAAGAAAGACCCGTGGTCCCCAGTCCTGCGGATCGTTAACAGAAAAGTCTCCAGGAAGGGAGGAGGGAGGGAGAAAAGCATTGTACATACAATTAAAAGAGTCAAGGTCAACATGAGTTCGTGTCTCCTTTGTTATGTCAAGAAATAGAGTTTTTATTTTTCGTGGTATAGGGATATTTGCTTCCTGTGTCAATGAAAGCGAGAACCCCAGCTCGGACGAAGAAGAAAAAACGGCCATGCCTATTCATCCTGATGAGAAGGAAGAGACACAAGCCAGCCACGCAATGAATAGAAACCGTTGTTTTCTCTCAAAGTCAATGCTATTACAACCACTCTTTGAGAGATTATTGCTTTCATACCAATAGTGCCCAAGACCTGCTTCCGGTGTTCCTTGGTGGAGATGTTCAAATGCTAAGCCACTCCCACCCAAGAGAGCACCCAATCTCCAAATAATCCCCGGGCACCACGAGTCCGATTTCACTGGGTGGCAGTGGATGGGTGTGCTATTCAAATCTCACTTCAGGAACCCCAACCAGACCAGCCCTGAGTCCTGCTTCCCTTAACCAGTCGCTGGGCTGTCAGCCAGGCGACGATTCAACTGATGTCATGTGTGCCCGAGTAGAATAGTTCACGATGATGTTTTCAATTCTTAATTTTTTAGAAGTGGATTGCCTGGTGCATATGTTGTGGTACATGATGAGTCCACGTTTTCCTCTTATCACCCAGATTTAAAAATTAGCAGAATGTTACCACATTGGCTTAAATCTATCTACTATATCAGTGGTTCTCAACCTTCTTAATACCAGGACCTTTTCATACAGTTCCTCATGTTGTGACGCCCCAACCATAAAATTATTTTCGCTGCTACTTCATAACTGTCATTTTGCTACTGTTTTGAATCAGGCGACCCCTGTGAAAAGGTCGTTTGGCCCCCAAAGGGGTCGCGACCCACAGGTTGAGAAGTACTGTATACTAAGCTCCAGGAGCCCGGACGGTGCAGTGGTTATTTAAGTGCTCCACTGTGAACTGACAGATCTGCAGTTTGAACCCACCAAGCACTCTGTGGGGGAAAGATGTTGCCATCTGCTTCTAGACAGGTTACAGCCCTGGAACCCTGATGGAGCAGTTTCGCTCTGGCCTGTTGGGCCCTATTGCTGCTGTTCTGGGTCAAGTCAATTCTGCCTTACGTACAACCGTGAAACCCTGCCAGTCCCACAATTATTGTTATGTTTCAGCTTGTTGTAGCCACTGTGTCGGCCCCTTTTGTTGGGGCCCTTCCTCTTTTTCTCTGTCAAGTAGGCTGTCCTAATAATGTGTTCGTCTTACGTGAGCTGCACCATCGTACTCATTTCTAAGGAGCATTCAGGCTATACTTCTTGAAGACAGAAGGGTTTGTTCTGGCAGTTTGTGGGCTCTTCAGTATTCTTACCCAACACCATCATGCAAATGCATCCGTTCTTATATCTTCCTTACCCATCGTCCAGATTTCTTATGCACCTGAGGTGATTGAGAACATCATGACTTTGTAGTAGCTGTCAGGCACGGTGTGGTTTTCACTTTCTGTGCTGGGAAAATTTAGACAGGATCCTGGGGGCTCCAAGGAGGCTCTGTGTAGATGGGGTGGTCCCTTTCTCAGCTATGGAAAGTTCTAATGGGGGCCAAGAAAGTTGCTGAGAGAAATAGTCTGTTCTCCAGTGAGAGGAACAGATCTACATTGCCTGATGGGGACGTCTTTTGAAAATCTGCTGAAGTACTTGGGCTTCCACGTGCACCAAGTCTGTCATCGTTCAGCTTGGCTTTCTTAAGGTTGGGGAGAACTGGCTTTTTTTCGGACTCACTTTACCCTCTTCCAGTTTGTCTGGGTATGGGATGAGGATGGGGTTAGTGGGAAGTGTGGTTGGCAAGAAGGACTAGCAGAGGAAAAAACTCATTAATATGAAAGTCAGTAAAAAAACATTATTATTAGTTCATACACGTTACAAAAAAAAGGTTTATTCCAAACCAAATATGTTCATACATGCCCTTGCTATCAGTGAATGTCTGTTGGCAAAATCTCTGAGTAAAATATTTGTCTTAGTCTCCTTAGGGCAGGCGTCCTCTTACTATGGCCCGCGGGCCACCTGCGGCCCGCTGAGGACATTTATCCAGCCTGCTGGGTGTTTTTGCCCCACTTGTTTTTTTACTTCAAAATAAGATATGTGCAGTGTGCATAGGAATTTGTTCATACTTTTTCTTAAAACTATAGTCCGGCCCTCCAATGGATCTGAGGGACAGTGAACTGGCCCCCTGTTTTAAAAGTTTGAGGACCCCTGCCTTAGGGTGTCTTCAAAACAAAACAATGGAGGGAAGGAGAGGGAGAAAGGGGGAACAGATGACAAGGTCTACATGTGGCCTCCTCCCTGGGGGACGGACAGCAGAGAAGTGGGTGAGGGAGATGTTGGATGGGGTAAGATTGATAAAATAATAATAATTTATAAATTATCAAGGGTTCATGAGGGAGGGGAAAACAGGAAGGGAGGGGGGAAAATGAGCTGACACCAAGGGCTCAAGTGGAGGGCGGGTGTCGTAAGAATGATGAAGTCAACGTATGTGCTAATGTGCTGCACACAAATGATGTATGTACAGATTGTGATGAGTTGTATGAGCCCCTAAGAAAATAATTATTTAATTTAAAAGACCAAACCCCCCCCCCAAAAAAAAAAACCCAATGTTTTGTGCCATTGGGAAAAAAATTCTTCTGAGGTTAGAACTAACACTAAAATTTCAAAAAACCTCCAATGGACATCTTCTCAAATCACTGAAGCTTTGCACCAAGTCTTCAGGAATGTAGCCCAACATAAAATCACAGTTTTTAGATGGGTGAAGTGTTTGAAGGAATATTGGGTGGGCAGTCCTCAAAGATGACATTTCCAGTCATGCAGGTCAGCTCAGGGGTTATGATGACGATTTGGGGAAATCCCACGGGGGTCGTCTTGATGAACTTGCTGAAAGGACCCGGATGGTCAAGGCTGAAGAAGGAAGAAGGCTGAAAACGGCATTGGTAGGAAAAGGAGAGTTGTGTGAGGAGTTTATTCTATCGCATCAACACCATCTGCTCATTCTTCCAGGACTCTAAAGGCTGTCTTATGTGTATTTCATTGGGAAACTTTAGCCCCTCCACTCTACGGCCCTGGTCTTACCTCTTGAAACTGAACTTTGTTCCCCAAATTCAAAGATCATTTAAAAGGCATACCGTTTTGAGTCCATTGAGCATATCAAAACTGCCATTTTGGCATGTGGTAAATGGCAAAGCACAGATTTCTTCGGGGAGGGTTAGCGAGATGGAAACACCTCTTTAGATGTGTGTAGACCTTGATGAAGGATATGTCAAGAAACAATAACTTCATGGAAATTTTTGTTTAACATTTTCAGTGGTTTTCAAGCAATACTTTTGACCGTCCCTCCTCTAAATTATTTTGGGAGCTTTGCAGTGCAGGAGAGGAACCCTGGTAACAGAGTGGGTTGCATGTTGGGCTGCTAACCACAAGCTTATCAGTTAGAAACTTCCAGCCCCTCTTGGGAGAAAGCCGAGGCTTTCTTTCGACTTCTGTCAAGACTCCAGTCTTGGAGCCCACAGGTGCAGGTCTGCCCCGTCCTCTTTGGTGGCAATGAATTGGACTCAACTTGAGGTCAAGAGGATCAACTTGACAGCCACTAGCAGTCAGGTTCAGGTGGTTTTGTGATTTCTTTGTCTTCCTCCAGCTCCAGCTGCTCTGGACTCTGCGATGAACCAACAGAGAAATCTTGAAAAGGACTGACCACTTCTGAGCTCATAACCATGGCCCATGTAAGTTGGTGGTTTAAAAAAAAAAAAAAAGACAATTTCTAGGTCATGTATACTCATTCCTTATCCTGAAACTTCTTACTTAGCAGAGCTCCATGTAAGAACCTTTTTCTCAGTTCCCCTCATTCCTATGAGGGTTTGGACTAAACAGACTGGTGTCCTTGCTATAAGCTATTATCTTCTTCACACTAGCTATTAAATCTTTTGCTGAGATCAATAAGGGAGCAAGAATAAAATATATTGAGAAAAATGTAGGCATGACATGTAGTATTTTTTCCCATTAGTATTTTCCAGTAGGACACCTTTTGATTTTAATACCTAAGAAAGAGTACGCATATATTTCTCCCAGAACATTGTTATTTGTTCTAGTGTTACGTAGGAAAAATTTTTATTTCCAATATGTGCTCTGACATTTTTGGAACTTTTAAATTGAAGTACAACATGCATATAGAAAAATACACAAATCATAAGGATTCCATTAAATGAAGTCTTATAAACATCTGTGCTAAAAGCCCTCATGACAAGAATTAGAACATTACCAGCACCCTAGATGTTCTTCCTTTACTCATTCCCACACCCCCACTCCCTGAGCCCAAATGTAATCATTATTCTGGCTATATGTCAACATCATAGGTTAATTTTGCATATTTTTAGAACTTTATATAAAGGGAATACAACATCTTTTAACAAAAGAAAATGTACAGGAAGCATCGCATTTTATTCCCAATAAAATTACTAGACTATCAGAATCATCCGCAGATGTCTTGGACTATGCAGTAGGCTCTGCTGATAGCCAAGGAAGAAGCATCAGATCTCATACCACGTGTGAGCCTTTTCTGCTGCTCGGTTCCTGTTAGAGATTCATTTCTATATATGTAGCTCTTATTGTGTAGTATGAATTGAGTTCCTAAGCAATTGGGGAAAATATTGAAGAAAAATATGTAGAAAGAAATAAAGCACATAAGGAAAAATATTTCACTAGATGAAAATCATGAAGCCAAAGACATGTATTTCTTCTGGCCAGAAGTTACTCCTATGCATATGGGGGAAAGTTGTGATTTTGGCTAGAAGATTAGTATTGACATATAATACATTATACTTTTCTGATCATGAGGATATAGTTCCCTGGTTGATAATATAGTGCTAGACTATCTGAATAGATGATTAGGAAGTTCCTGTTTTGAGCTTTTCTTGAAAATTTTAGACCTGTTTGACTTTAAGCACCTTAAACTTCCCCCACAGACAGTAGATAATATAGGCATTAGTGTCGACTGGTCTCATTTCCTCTTATTAAGATCTTATGCTTCGTAAGGCTTTGAGCACTGGGTAGGGATATAATGAAAAGATCAAGGATCATCTCTGGAACACTGTGAAAGAATACCATGAACAAGATCCATATCATGTAGTTTTATAGAATGTGCTGGTCTAGGTCAGCATTTCTCAACCGTAGCACTACTGATATTTTGGACCAGGTGGTCATTTATTGTGAGGGATAACATGTTTGGCAGTGTTCCTGGCCTCTGTGTATTAGATGCTACAGTGTTATGTGGCTACAGGATTAGTATTGACATATTAGCATTATTTGATCGGCTCTTCTAGCCACAGTATGTAACTCCCATCAAATGACTGGGTAGGACTCTGCTAATGTGAGGTGCTTGTGGCTGACCAGGGAATTGGATAGTTTTCTAATCATGTAAATAAGGGGTATGTCACCCTTGTGAGGATGGAACCATGCAAATAATGTATATAGATCCCTTATAGGAGATTGGTTGATTTTACCATCCCACCTGGCATTAAAATGAATCACCCCAAAGATAAGAAGGATGATCTTACTTACATCAAGAAGACCTAGGAGTAGAGTGTGTTCTTAGGACCTAAGATACCCATGCTGAGCCTTATGCATGCAGGAGATAGAGAGCGGTGATACCAGAGAAAGTGCTAGACAGCAACAAGCAGCTGTAAAGAAGTGGTAGCAACAGAACCAGGACCAGCAGGAGATGTTGCAGTAGGTTTTGGGCCCCATAGAGTGAGAATGCTGAGTGTCTTTGGTCAGGAGACTTACTGATGTGTTCTTAAGGATGCATTTGGGCACTTAATGATGCAATTAGACTTGCCCAACCACCTAACTAGAGAGCTGAGTGCCTTCAGGCAGGAGAAGGCTTGCTTGTGGCGTGGGCTCCTCCTGAGCGCTTACTGGAAGAGCATTGCCACCCTTGAGTAAGCAGGCAAATTGGCCAGACCAAGGGCTAGAAAGACACATGTTTGTGGGCATAGCTGAGAGGAGGCTGTCCTGATTGAAGAACTGTATGATGAGGAATTCCTGAGCCTGAATTGTAAACTGTTACTTCCCTAGTAAATCCCATCCCTAATAAGTGTGATCTATGAGTTTGATATGGTCGATGAGTTTTATTGCAGCAGATTATAAAGCCCACAAGAGAAGTAGAGAGTACTGTGGGAGAGACAAGTAGTGTCAGAATTTATACAAAGGATGGACCACTATCTCATAGGTATCGGTTTTGGGTGACTGATATTGATATCTTGATTCTTCTTTCCCCCATTGTGAATTTAGAAGTAGGACAGATGCCACCCCACGTTGTTTTTTACAAATGTTGACTAGTACTCCTTTCCAGTTGTAAGAACCAAAATTGTTTGTAGACTTCCAAATATCACCTGGGGAGCTGATTACTCTTCATTCCAAACCACTGGCTTGTGGTTATGTGTTTACAGTATTGTCACAATTCATAATCCTCTAATTTGAGGATAAGGAATGGTGTTCAGGGAGGGATGATGGATGTAAAGAGTAAAATCATCCAGATACACGTTAGATGATTGGAGCTCTTGAGAATTTGGGGAAGACTTTTGAGATTATACTGATTTAAGACATCTGAAATATTTAAAGGTACATCCCAATATTTTTAAAATGTGAACTGTGTAGCAAAAATTTTTGTTTTTAAAACAATTTCCTATAAAAGGGGAAATGTATATAAAATCTGACATGAGTCTTGAAGTTATTTAATTTTATTAAAATATTCTTTTTTGTAAAAAATATTCTTTTCTTAGAGATTTGTTTTACATTTTGGAGAAATGTTTATTAAAAAAAACTATCACTGAAGGGAAAAGAGGATGGAAGACATCACACCTCTTTTTTATTCTTTGAGAGTGATTTGGACTTCACGCTTCTGAAGAAGTTATGATGGGGGGAGGGGTGGAAAAAAAGAAGAAATGACGGAGGCACATAGCATACAGTAGGCTTATGTATATTATTGCATTTAATTGAGATTCTTGGATTATTTTATTCATTTCCGGACTATTTGGATACGTTATTCCATGCTGTGCAAGGATTTAATTTAATCTCTTCTACTCCAGTCATGGAACCCTGATGGTAATGCTGAGTAAGCCTTGGACTACTAACCAGGAGATTGGCACTCCACATAAAGATCGACAGCCTCAGAGACCACGGAGAGGGTCACGATGAGTAGGAATGGCCCCGATGGCAGTGGGGTTTTCAGGAGTTATGTCGTGCCTTTTTAGTCTGAGCCTTGCTATCTGCTTGCTGTCTGCTGCCCCTCCCCACGATGCTGGTTCTACTATCTACTCTTTCTCCTTTAAGAATAATTCATTTCTTTTCACCCAGAACACGTGTTTATTTTTTCAGGATTCAGTGACATTCAGGGATGTAGCCATAGACTTCTCCCAGGAGGAGTGGGAGTGCCTGGAGCCTGCTCAGAGAGACTTGTACAGGGATGTGATGTGGGAGAACTATAGCAACTTCATCTCATTAGGTAAGGTGACTTACCTCAAGACACTGGCTTTTTCTACTATCAAGTTCAGAGCTCTTATGTTGAGAAACCAGCTACATTTTTGTTCTCTGTTGCCAAAGGAATGGTTTAAGTTCATTTTAGTAGGTTCGAAATGGAGCCCTCCATTTAATCATACGTTCTCTCATTCTGCTGTGTCCTTTAGATTTTTTTTTGTGGAGGGAGTGGGCTCTTCTTGCAATTTTCTTTTTTCTTCAATATCCAAGAAGCAGCATTTGAATTCTGGATTATATACAACAGACACATTGTTCAAGAAATCAGTAGTATTTGTGCTCAATACTGCTTTCCATTCCAGCTACAAGGAGAATCAAAGCTGGACACAGGGATCTGAGTTTCTCTAATAACCAAAGGAACTTGTCCAATTTATATAGTGTGGTTTGGATTCACAAAGTTTATTTAAAACTCACATTCTCTGTCTTATAACAGATATACTGGTTTCTACCTGCTGATTGAAGGTTAAAATCTAAGAACTTGACATTTAGCGTTGAATGAATATCCTAGAAAGGATATGTGAATACCCCAGGAAGCCTCTTATTCTCCTCTCACCAAAATAACACTAAAAATTCATAGTTAACACACATGAGTTTTCCATGTATATGTACATATAACTACATACATTTGTGTGTACCCAGGCACTGTTTTGAGCATTTTACATGAGTGATTAATCTTCTCAATCATTCTACAAGAAAGATAGTCATCTCCATTCAGGTGAGAACATTAGGTATGAGAAGATAATTATTTGCTGAGGTCACAGAGGCAATATGGAAAATGTAAACACATGTGTATTAGTCTAGGTACTTTAGAGAAACAAATCCACAGCGACTCATGTATAAGAGAGTTTTATGTAAAGAAAGTGTGCATCACGAAAACATCCCAACCCAATGCTGCCCAAGCCCACAAGTCCAACATTAACCCATTAACCCAACACCAGTCCACAAAGTCCTCCACCTCACAAAACAGAGGCAATGATGCCGACTGCAGGAGGAAAGCTGAGTCAGTGAACGAATAAGCATCTCAGCACTAGCAGGGGTCTTCCCATGGCTGCTCCAGCACCCAGGGCTGCATCGGGATAGGTCCATGTGGCTTCTCCTTGGGGATGTCTTGTAGGACGTCAATCTTGCAAGCTGAAGCAGGGAACTGCTAAGGCAGCTGCACCCTGGTGCAACCATCCCAAAGCAAGAGACCTGAGAACTAGAAAGGCGAGGCTCACCACCCATTTTATTCCTCTGCCTTTCAATTAGCCCCACATGTGATTTTCGGCCAGATTGGCACAATTAACTAACTCAACACGTAATCAGGAATTTCAGTCTGTATTCTCAACCACTACACGTTAGTGTCTCTTTACCGATCCTGTTTTTGTTTAGGGTTTAATGCTGTTGTTAGGTGCCATTGAGTCTGTTCTGACTCTTTTTTACTACCTGCTAACTTTTCCATACATGTTGTTCTCCTTCAAGGACTGTTCTCTCCTACAAAACATATCCAGCATATTGAGATGAAGTCTCCCATCCTTGCCTCTCAGGAGCATTCTGGATGTACTTCTTCAGAGACAGATTGGTTTGTTCTTCCATGGTACTTTCAATGTACTTCACCAACACCACAATTCAAATGCATGGATTCTCCTTCAGTCTTCCTTATTCAATGCCCAAGTTTCACACGCATATGAGGCCATGGAAAATACCGTGGCTTGGGTTAGGTGCACCTTACTTCTCAAAGTAACATCCTTGCTTTTCAAAACTCTAAAGAGATCTTGTGCAGCAGATTTACCAAGAGCAGTGTGTCCTTTGATAGCTTTTCGACTGCTGCTTCCATGAACATTGATTGTGGATCCAAGCAAGACAAAATTCTTGACAGCTTCAATCTTTTCTACATTTATCATTATGTTACTTATTGGTCCAGTTGTGAGGATTTGGGTCTTCTTTATGTTGAGCTGTAACCCATACTGAAGGCTGCAATCTTCATGAGCAAGTGCTTCATTCCTCCTCACTGTCAGCAAACAAGTTTGTGTCACCTGCATAGCACAGGTTGTGAATAAACCCTCTCTCAATCCTGACGCCACATCTTTCTTCACGTAACCCAGCCTATTTGACTATTCGCTCAGCATTCGTATTGAATAGGTATGGCGAGAGGATACAACCCTGATGCACACCTTTCCTGGTTTCAAACCATGTAGTATGCCCATGATCTGGTCTCACAGCTGCCTCTTGATCCAGTTATGGGTTCCACATGAGGACAATGAAGTGTTCTGGGATTCCCATTTTCTCAAGGCTGTCCAAAGTTTGTTATGGTCCCATAGTCAAATGCCTTGACATAATCAATAAATTACAAGTAAACATCTTTCTGGGATTCTCTGCTTTCAGCCAAGATCCATCAGACATCAGCAATGATATTCCCTGTTCCACTTTGTGGTAGTTACATAATCAATCTGGTGTCAATTGGGACTTGATAGGCTTAAGAGTTAAGGGGTGGAGTCTAGTCTGTTAATTGGATCACAGCCAATGAGGCCTCTGTGAGGTCATGGCCTTCTCCTGAGAATTCTAAGAACTCCTGAATTTCCTCCTTGGAGGCAGAGACCCTCTCTGCTCAATCCCTGTGAGACATTTCTGAGGAGAAGCCACATGGAGCTACCCTGAGGGAGTCAGAGTTTCGAAGCTAAAGGAACCACGTAGAAACCCTTGCCAGTCCTGAGATGCTTACAATGCCACTGGATCCAGAAGACTTCCAACCCTCTGGCCTGTGATCTTCCTGCATTTGGTATTATTGCATGTGTTTCATGAGTCAGAAGAGGACTTTATAGATTGATATCGGACATATGGGCTAATAACAGACTTGGGCTGGACTGGGTTGGGATGCTCTCCTAATGTACAATTACCCTTTATAGAAAACTCTCTCATACATGTATGAGTTTCTATGGATTTGTTTCTCTAGTCTACCCAGACTAACACACCCATCCTCTTCTGAATCTGACCTGAACCTCTGGCAGCTCCCTATCAATGTACTGCTCGATCTGTTGTTGGATGAGCTTCAGCAAAGGTTTACTCGCATGGGATATTAATTGTTCTATAATTTGAGCATTTTTTTGGATCACCTTTTTTGACATGGGTACACATATGGATCTCTTCCAGTCCAAGTAGCTGACTTCCAAATTTCTTGGCATAGTTCAGTGAGTGTTTCTATGATTTCATCAGTTTGTTGTAACATTTTCATTGGTATTCCATCAATTCCTGGAGCCTTGCTTTTGACTAATGCTTTCAGTGTAGCTTGAACTTCTTCCTTCAGTGCCATTGGTACAACTCATATGTTGCCTCTTGAAATAGTTGAATGTCACTCTCTCTTCCTCACTGGTCTCTTCCTCCCTCTCCTCTCTTCCCCCTCTCCTCTCCTCCTCTGTTCCCTTTCCCCTTGTCCTCCTTCCCTCCCCCCCTCCTCGTGGACCACCAAGCGGGGCTGAGGACTTGTTCCAACAATCTGTTAAAACATGGTGGATTACTATGAAGTTCTAGGTGTGCAGAGACGTGCTTCACCCGAGGATATTAAAAAAGCATATTGTAAGTTGGCACTGAAGTGGCATCCTAATAAAAATCCTGAGAATAAGGAGGAAGCAGAGAGGAAATTCAAACAAGTAGCTGAGGCATATGAGGTGTTATCAGATGCTAAAAAACGGGACATCTGTGACAAATATGGCAAAGAAGGATTAAACGGTGGAGGTGCAGGTGGAAGCCATTTTGACAGTCCATTTGAGTTTGGTTTCACATTCCGTCATCCAGATGATGTCTTCAGGGGATTTTTGGTGGAAGGGACCCGTTTGACTTCTTTGAAGACCCATTTGAGAACTTCTTTGGGAATCGCAAAGGCCCTCGCAGAAGCTGAGCCCGAGGTGCAGGATCCTTTTCCTCTCCCTTCCGTGGGTTTCCATCTTCTGGAAGTGGATTTCCTGCTTTTGATACAGGATTGACATCATTTGGTTCATTGGGTCATGGTGGCCTTACTTCATTCTCTTCTACATCATTTGGTGGTAGTGGCATGGGCAACTTCAAATCTATATCGACTTCTTCTAAAATAATTAATGGCAGAAAAATCACAACAAAGAGAATTGTTGAGAATGGTCAAGAAACAGTAGAAGTTGAAGAAGATGGCCAGTTAAAGTCCTTAACTATAAATGGTAAGGAGCAGCTGCTACACTTGGATAACAAGTAATTCAACGCACGCATTTAACAGAAATGTTAAACTCTTACAAGCACCATATAAACAGGATAAACAGGAACGTTTTGTGAAGAGTTCAAATGAACTCTACTTTCAGTATAGCTGTACCTAATCTAAAGTATTTATAAACAGCTCATCGGAGCACCTATTTGTCATAGACTTTTGAGTTTATTGTTGGGACCACATTAATAGGACCATTTTTTTGGTCTTTAAAATTGTTGTAAATTTCTGTATGCACTTTGCTTTTTATTATTATTATTATTATTAAACTTAATAAGTTGTATACTAACACTAGCATGGATCCTGCTTTTTTTCCATTTTGTTTGAAATGTGAGCCAAGTAGTTTCAGTCTGCTGTGAAGTTAACATTGCCAGGATGAATCTACGACAAAAATAATTTCGTTTTTCTCCCCAGTATTGAGTAGCGAAAGATAATAATACTTTAATGGTAATACATTTCTGGTTTACTATAAATTAAGGATGTTTTCTAGTTGTGCATGAATGCTGGCAGCTTAGCAAGTTTTGAACATTGTTTAAATATGTTAGGTTTAAAAGCAAAGCTGATAAAATGGATCTTTGTCATTTGCATAAAAAATAATAAATACTGATGTGTTTGGTGCATTCTTTAAAAAAAAAAAAAGAAATAGTTGAATGTCAACCAGTTCTATTTGATTCAGTGACTCTGTGTATTCTCTCCATCTTTTGATGCTTCCTGCGTCATTCAATATTTTGCCCAGAGAATCTTTCAATATTGCAACTTAAGGCTTGAATGTTTTAAGTTCTTTCAGTTTAAGACATGCTGAGCATGTTCTTCATTTTCGTTTTTAACTCTAGGTCTTTGCACATTTTATTATAATATTTTGCTTTGTTTTCTGGACATACCCTTTAAATTTTTAACTTCATCATTTCTTCCATTTGCCTTAGCTACTGAACAATTCAGAGCAAGTTTCAGGGCCTTTTCTGACATATACTTCGATCTTTTCTTTCTTTCCTGTCTTTTTAATGACCTCTTGCTTTTGTCACGAATGATCTTGATGTGCTCCTACTTATCCTCGGGTCTTCAGTCATCAGTGTTCAATGCATCAAATCTCTTCTTGAGATATTCTCGAAGTTCAAATGGGATATACTGAAGGTTGTATTTTGGCTCTTGTTAACTTTGCTTAATTTGCTTCACTTCCAACATAAATTTACATAGGAGCAATTGATGATCTGTTCCACAGTCAGCCTCTGGCCTGGTTTTAGCTTCTCCAATGTCCCCCCACAGATGTAGTCAATTTGATTTCTGGGTGTTCAATCTTCAGGAGTCTATGTGTTTTATTTGTTTGTTTGTTTGTTTGGGGTGTGTTGTTGTTGAAAAAAGGTATTTGCAATGAAGAAGTCATAAGTCTGACAGAATTTTATGATACCATCTCCAGCTTTATTTTCGTCATCCCATCACCCAGGCCATTTTTTCCAACTACTGTTCCTTCCTCATTGTATCCAACTTTTGCATTCCAATCGCCAGTAATTAATGATGCATCTTGATTGCAAGTTTGATCAATTTCAGACTAAAGATATTGATAGAATTCTTCAATTTCTTCATCGCTAGCTCTAGTAGTTGGTGGATAAATTTGAATAATGGTTGTATTGATTGGATTTCCTTGTGTGTGAATAGATATAATTCTATTATAGACATCATTATACTTTAAGATAGATCTTGAGATATCCGTTTTGATGCTGAACGCAATGGCATTTCCTTTGATTGTTTTATTCCCATTATAATAAACCATATCATTTTCTGATTCAAAATGGCCAATACCAGTCCATTTCAGCTCACTATTGCCTAGAGTGTCAATTTTCATGAGTTTCATTTTTTACTACTTCTAATTTTCCTAGATTCATATTTTGTTTATTAACATCTATTAATTAAAAGATGTTTGTATCTAAAGAGTTTACTCTTTAAGACTTTACTCCATCCGTGGCACTATGTCTGACAATGTTTTACTTCTTTTAATGAAATTTTCCGTATCTGACAACGTTCAATGCTGTCGATAAGGTTTTCCATGGCTAATTTATCAGAAGTTGACAACCTATTCCTTATGTGTAGTCAGTTCTTAATCTGGAAGCTCTGGTGAAACCTGTTCACTTTGAGTGACCCTGCTGGCATTGGAAATACTAATGACATAGCTTCACTTCATATCCATTCTCTATAAAAAGGATGAGAAAATATCACGAAAAATTTTGTTCCAGTAAATTTGACAACTTAAATAAAATAGAAAAATTCCTTGGCACAGTTGACACAGGAGAAAAAAAGGAAAATATTAATAACTATATGTATTTATTTTTTCCTGCTGTATATGAAATTCATTATTGCAATCCTTCTCACAGGGAAAATGCCAAGACCAGATACTTTCACCAATAAATTCTATTAAATAATTAAGGCAAAAATAGCAAAATCACTTTCTTCCCTAGCATGAATGGTGCTTTTCAATCTATCACCGACAAGCACAGGTATCTCCATGATCTGAGCACTTCCCTTACCTGTGTCTTGGGCTCTAGTCTCCTACCTTGCTTCCTCCATAAAGTGCACTTGCTCTTCACTTCTACTCGACTCCCATGCAACCCCCACCCATGGAGATGAGGAACATTTATGTCTTCTAATCAATGTATTTTCTCTGTTATTGGGAGCTGTCCAGTGTACTCATATTGACCCCATGTGACAGAGTAATACCACCCCAAATAATTTTCTGGATTATATGAGAATAGATTACCTGGTTTTTCTTTTTCAAAGACACTGAGTAGGTTTGAATTGCTAACTCTTTAGTTAGCAGCCAAGTACTTAATTATTGCACCACCTTGTATTTTATTTACCTATAATTAATTTTTTGATATAGTTGTGTTTAATTCTACCGTCTTCCTATTTTTTCCAGATTTTTTTTTTGTTGTTGTTCCTTTTTCCCCCTTTTGTTTTCTTTAGGTTAGAAGCCTCAGTGCTGTAGGGTAAGGGTTGGACTGCTAAGCGCAGGGTGGGCATTCAAACCCACCAGCCTTTCCTTGGCAGAAAGATAAAGCTGTCTGCTCTTGTGAAGAATCACAGCCTCGGAAACACTATGTAGGATCACTTTGAGTCTGAATCGACTCAATGGCAGTGAGTTGTTTTTTGTTTGTTTGCTTGCTTTTAGATTAAGTATTTGCTTTAATTTACCATTTGCCACTTTACCGTATTAATTATACCAAAACAAACAAACTCACTTGATTGGTTTGATTCTGACTCATAGCAACCCTATAAGGACTGAATGAAACTGCCCCATAGGGTTGCCAAGGGTGTAAATTGTTATGGAATCAAACATCGTCTCCTGTGCTAGTACATTCGATCTGCAAACCTTTAGGTTAACAGTTGAGCATTTAAAACCCTGTGCCACTAGGGCTCCTTATATTAATTGTACATATGGTACCTTTATTTTTCTTCTTTTGACTGCCCTAGAGATGAACACTCTGCCATAGAATCTAAATTAGATTCTAAGTTAGTTCCTTTACCTATTTGATAATGTAGGGGTTTTCATTACATTCTAATTCTTTTTACCTGTCCCCTCCTTTTTTGTACTGTTGCATTTTAATTTCTACATACATTTTAATCCTCACAGAATATTAATTTATAATTGTACCTATATGCAATATTCATTTCCCTACTTGTATACTCTTCACAATGCTCCTTATTCTTTCCTGTATTATAGTGCTTCTATCTAGAATCTTCTTTTTGCCTGGAGAACTCCTTTTAGTGTTCTTTTTATTATATATCTATTGACAATGAGTTAACTTAGGCTCTACTGGAATATATCTTCATTTTTCAAGAGTACAGAATTTTGTCTTCATCTTTATTAGGTACAGAATTATTGCTTGGCAGTTATTTTCTCTCAAGTCTTTGCTTTGAGTTGGTTTAAAGGTAATCTCAGGGCAATAGTTTCAAGGGTTCCTCCAGCCTCCAGGGCTCCAGAAAGTCTAGAGTCCATGTGAATTAAAAGATGTGGTCTGTATTTTATCCTCTCCTTGGTCAGTATGTTCAGTCATGGTGGCTGGGCACCATTCATCTAGTCACATGACAAAGGTGGCCTGGAGGTAAGTAGCCACACATTCCATATCCTCCTCCGATTCCTCATTCTCATTCTTCTTCTGTTGCTGCAGATGCACAGAGACCAATTGTTGTTCCCTAGATTCTGCTTGCAGAGCTTGGAAGACCCACGGCACTATGCAGCAAACCAGGAGCTAGAACAGTAGCACTAACATCTGTTATTAGGCAAATTAACCCGGCATGTCACACGAAACCATGACCCCAAACCTCCAAGCCAAATCTAATGAGGTATTCGGTTATACATAAGCTGCTACAACAGAAATTCTGTTTTCACCTTGTTCTAAATATGTCTGTCATTTTTGCCAGTTCAGCTTTTTTACAGGAGTACAATTTGTTGACAGCACTTACAATAATCAGATGTGCGCCTCTACCCCCAACCGATGTGCTTAATCCTTCATTGTAAACCCAACGTCAGTATTCTATAAATAATAGGTTCCTCACCCGATCTCTATCCCACCCCTGTAACCACTATTACATTTTGGTCTCTATACGTTTGCTTGTTCTTGCCACTTTCTATAAGTAAGGTCATACAACATTTCACCTTTTGTGATTGACGCATTTCACTCAGCATAAGTGTCTGGAGGCTCCCTCCATGTTGTATCAAGACTTCATTTCTCCTCCTGGCTGAGTAGGATTCCATTGTATGTATGTAACACATTTTGTTTATGCACTCATCTCTTGATGGATATTAAGGTTGTTTCCGCCTTTGGGCTATTGTGAACAGTGCTGCAGTGAACACTGACTGATGTACTTTGCATTCGAGTTTTTGGGTATACACCCAGGAGTGGAGTTGCCTGGCCATGTGGTAGTTTTCATTTTGGGTTTTTTTTTAAATCGTTTTATTAGGGTCTCATACAACTCTTATCACATCCATACACACATCAACTGTGTCAAGCACATTTGTACATTCCCTGCCCTCATCATTCTCCAATAGTTTTCTTTTTTTGAGGCGCCAGCACACGGTTTTCCACAACAGCTGTATTCCCAGTAGTGAATAAGTGTTCCAATTCTTCCACATCTTTCCCAACATTTGTTATTTTCTGTTTTTCTTAACCATCCTAGTGTGAGCTAAGTGGCATCTCATTATGGTTTTGTTTTGCATCTTGCTGATGGCTGACAACACTGAGCATCTTTTCATGCGTTTCACCCTTTAACCATTTTATGATTGGGTTATTTGTACTTTGGTTGTTAAAGCTTTATAAATATATTAGTTATCGTATTTTTATCAGATATGGGGTTTCTGAAGATATTCACCCAGTCTAAAGCTTGTTTTTTACTGTTTGGGTAAGCTGTTTGATGAACAAAAGTGTTTTTATCTTAAAGAGGTCCCGCTTATTTATTCACTTATTTATTTTATCATATGCTGTTTGCGCTTTTATTATTAGATGGTCCATTGTTAAAAGCTAAGCCTGACAGCATTTCCCCTGCACGTTTTTTTCTGAAAAGTTTGGGTTTTGTTTGCACATATAGATCTCTAACCTGTATTGAATTTATTTTTTAATTTGGTGTGAGGCATAGGTTCTGTTTAATTTTTCTGTATGCAGAAACACACTTTCCCAGTACCATTTATTGAAGAGACTCTTATTCCCCCATCAATGGACTTAAAACCCTTATTAAAAAAATAGTTGTTTATAGATATGTGGATGTATTTCAGGATTCTCAGTTCTAGTCTGTTGGTCTATATATCTATTGTTATAGTAGTATCAGGCTGTTGTGATTATGTAGCTTTATAAGTTTTAAAATGGAAAGTGTGACTTTTCCTATTTTTTCTTCTCTTTGAACATTACATTAAGAGCTATTAGAGTTCCATATAAAGTTAAGGATTGCTTTTTTATTTCTGTAAAGAAAGCTGTTTGAATTTTGATCAGGATTGCATTAAATTTATAGATTACTTTAGGTAGTATTGATATTTTAACAATATTAATTTTTCCAATCCACTAACATGGTACATTTTCCCATTTGTTTCTATTTTGTTTTATCTCTTCTTTTTGTGTGCTTGTTTTGTTTGTTCATTTTTTTCTTGGCTTATAAGATAATTTGTAATTGCTGAACATTATATTTATATATATTCTCATTAACAGTTGAGTTTATTTCAACAGTAAATTTGAAACTTTTGCCTTAGGCAAGCAAGCTACCAGTCAGGAATTGACATTTCCTACACTGTCAAATATATAAGTTCCTTTTGACTTTGCTCCACACTGATCAGCCAACAGATTCAGTCCTCTTTTGTTTGATCAACTACTGAGTTAACCCAAGCTTCTTCTTCAGAGACTCTGGCATCTCAGGTGGAGGAGGACAAGGGAGTCTGAAGTAGACCTTAACGGAGTCATAGATGAACAACGGTAGAGCAGTCAGAACTCCGATCATGATGATACGGGCAAACAGTCCCTTCCATACACCTTTAAATCCAAGTCTCAGGAGGACCTGAGAAGCAGTGCTACCTTTCTCCTTGTTCAACACAGACACCACAGAATCCACAAGGTGGGAAACAATTGCACAAAAGATGCCAGCTATATAACCAGCCACGAATGTTACAGCAAGCTGTTCTCCCTTCGAACATTCACTTCGGGCTTGGGAACCACAAACTTGTATATTGCTTCAACAGTCCGTTCGAAGCAGGCAAACTTCATCATGGTGTATGGAGCAACCCCCTTGTAGAATGCATATAATAAGCCTTCTTCTTTAAACATTTTGGGAGTCGCATCCCTCAAAGTGTTGGCATAACCAGGTTGGGTCTGAATTCGAACCTTAGCAGCTTCCATGGGAGCCAGAGCTATGTCAGCAAAGAATTCAGCACCGGCAGAGGAAGCCAAATACAGTGATGTGCGCCACGGATAGCTGTTCTCATCGCCAAGCATATTGCTGTAAAGTACTTTGAAAACTTCATAAAAGCCGAACTTGCAAAGCCCTGCATGGAGTAGCCAATGAAAGTCAGAGCCCATTCTTTAGCCAAGCCTCGAACACCATCCTCTTCAAGTGTAACTGAGAATCCATTAAATATGCCCTTGCATTTTGGGGCGTCCACCTGCATTCGGCATTTCACAAAATCCAGAGGAACCACAGCAGTGTGGGTCAGCCCACAACTCAAGAGCCCACCAAAGCCACACAATGCATAAAACTTCATGGAGCCATATTCACAACGGTATTCTTCTACAGCGGTGACTGCCAGGGTGCGGGTGCGGGTGCGGGTGCGGGTGCGGCAGGGCAGGCCGGGGCTGCTGTGGGTCTCTGCGGGGCCATTGAGCACCTGCTGCAGGTGTGGTGCGTGGAAAGGGTTAGTCCGCGCCAGGTGCGCCACAAATGAGAACATCTCCGGCCTAAGATGGCGAACTCACGTCCACTCCCCAGACAAGGCTGCGGCCCACCATTATATATACTTTTAATTTGAATATTGTGTCTGAATGATATTTTGTCTATCTCCAGAAAGGACTAAATGGCCTCAGACTGATCATCTTCATCTATTTGAAAATCATAATTTTCTCTTTATTCTAGTTATAATCGTAGCCCTTGTAGGGTCCCAACTAAAAGTCACGATGGTTTCCAAAGCATTTTATCCAATATATTCTTTCTCTCTGGAATCTTGGTTACTATACCTTTGTCTTCAGACAGATCTTTAAAATTCAAATTTAGTTGTTTTCAGTAAATTAATTCTGATAACAATTTCTCCATCATAGAATAACAGTCTCCCCTTCCATTATGTTATTTCTACATTTTAGAACAAATAACATGTAAACTATGTTATTTTAATGTTCACATCTGTTATTAGTCATAGAATTTAAAATATGTGCAGCGCACATCAATTCTTAGGACTTAGTTATCTTTTTTCCAGGCATTTTTTGGTTTCCTTTAGTTTATTGTTGATTTCATTCATGAGGAAAGCAATGTCTCAGAATCTCAAATCCAGCATTTTCATTCTATTTTTTTGTGCATTTTGAGGTATACAAATAACTTTTCAGTTTCTTGTTACATTGTTCAACATATGCCTTGAGTAGTCAGTTATGAATTTGCCAATGCCTTGGTTTTAAAGCTGCATAGATTTGAATGGTGTACTCCAGCCCTATTTTCTCCATAAAACCTGTAAAATTTGGTATGTAAATCAAAGTTGAGAAATTTGGGGAAGACATATATAGAAGAAATTTCTCTATAGTCTTAATACATCCACTTGAAATAAATATTATTTTATATTTGTGTTTTTTTTTCTTTATGGAAGTTTTCTGACTTCTGGAACAAGAAAATGCCATGTGTTTGATTCTTTTTTCCTTTTTCTTTTTCAGATTTGGAGTCCAGTTACAGGACCAATAGTTTATCTCCTGAAAAGGACATTTATGAAATATTTTCATTCCAATGGGAAATAATGGAAAGTATTAAAAGCCATAGCCTTCAGGGCTCCATTTATAGAAATGATTGGGAATTCCAAAACAAGATTGAGGGGCCAAAGATAACACACGAGGGATATTTTAGGCAAGTGAAGATTATTCCTGAAAAAATGTCCACTTACAAAAAAAACAATTTCCTTACTGAATATCAGATAGTTCATAATGGAGAAAAGGTATATGAATGTAAGGAATGTAGGAAGACCTTTATTCGTCGCTCAACACTTAGTCAACACCTGAGAATTCATACTGGTGAGAAACCTTATAAATGTAAAGAGTGTGGACAGGCCTTTAGACAGCGTGCACACCTTATTCGACATCATAAACTTCATACTGGTGAAAAACCTTATGAATGTAAGGAATGTGGGAAGGCATTTACTGTGCTTCAAGAACTTACTCAACATCAAAGGCTTCATACTGGTGAAAAACCCTATGAATGTAAAGAATGTGGAAAGGCCTTTAGAGTTCATCAACAACTTGCTCGACATCAGAGAATTCACACTGGTGAGAAACCGTATGAATGTAAGGCATGTGGGAAGACCTTTAGACAGTGTACACACCTTACTCGGCATCAGAGACTTCATACGTCGGAAAAGCTCCATAAATGTAAGGAATGTGGGAAATCCTTTGTATGTGGTCCAGACCTTAGAATACATCAGAAAATTCATTTTGGTGATAAACCGTATACATGTAAGGAATGTGGAAAGGCTTTTAGAATATGCCAACAACTTACTGTCCATCAAAGTATTCATACAGGTGAGAAACCCTATGAATGTAAGGAATGTGGGAAGACTTTTAGATTAAGACAACAACTTGTTCGCCATCAGAGAATACATACTCGTGAAAAACCCTATGAATGTATGGAGTGTTGGAAAACTTTTAGTAGTTACTCCCAACTTATTTCCCATCAGAGCATTCATATTGGTGAGAGACCCTATGAATGTGAAGAATGTGGGAAGGCTTTTAGACTTTTCTCACAACTTACTCAACATCAGAGCATTCATACTGGTGAAAAGCCTTATGAATGTAAGGAATGTAGGAAACCTTTTAGATTGCTCTCACAACTTAGTCAGCATCAGAGTATTCATACTGGCGAAAAACCTTATGAATGTAAAGAATGTGGTAAGGCTTTTAGACTTTATTCATTTCTTACTCAACACCAGAGGATTCACACTGGTGAGAAACCCTACAAGTGTAAGGAATGTAAGAAGGCCTTTAGACAACATTCACATCTAACTCAACATCAGAAAGTTCATAAGGGAATTTAATATAAGAAACCCTTCAAATGGACATTATATTGCTAGGCATTACAGAATTGTTTCTTGTTTAATGTGTTTAATTCTCACAACTAAGCCTAAGAGATTTTATATTAGATTAAAAAAATGTTGATTTAAAAGCCTCCTATTACCACGTAAACCTCTGTAGCAAACACGAGAGAATAATGTAATGAATTTAGAAGAATTTTAGCCTTATCTGTCATGATATTCATTTAATACTTTTATTACTAATATGACATTGGATATTTAAGCCTTTTTTTACTCATTTGTAAAATGTTGATTGTACCTTTGTATTAGTTATTTATTGCTGTGTAATAAACTACCACACCTTAATTATACACCTGTGTAATAAAAACACACACCCCTTTATTATCTCACAGTTTCTTTCAGCCAGAAGTCCAGGCACGAATTAGTTGGACTTTCTGCTTCAGGGTCTCTAGCAAGGGTACAATCAGGGTTTCATCCAGGACTGAGGTTTCATCTGCAGGTTTGACAAAGAAAGAATCTCCTGTTGCTTATAAACAAGCCATTGAGCAAACCCACTCAAGGGAAGGAGAATACGAGAGGTGGAGGACCAATGGGAAGAATTTTTTTAAAAAATTTTAATCATGAACCATTTTCAAGTCTGCCTGTCACACTATATAAAAGGATTGAAATTAATACTTGGAAGAATAGCAGCAGTTATGTATTCTCTATAATTGTTATCATAAGTACTAGTTCATTCATGGAAGAAAGTTATTAAGAAGTAATAACTGTAAAAATGTTTTCTATAACTTCTCAGCACTCATTAAACTTAAGGTAATTTATTCTGGATAAAAAATTTTATAATGAATGTGGTAAGTTCTTCATTCTTTGAGCAGCATCAGGAATTCTGTGGAGAAAAACAAACAAACCCCAACCCTAAATTTTGTAAACATGGATTGTTAATAATACAGCTGTTGAAGAATCAAGAATATGAAATTATTTCCCCATAACAAATTTTAAAACAAACGAGACTTAAAAGTCACAGTTAGACCATAATTCACAGTGAATTAGAAATGAAAACAAGATGGCAAAAAAACAACAAAATTGCAAATTTGGAAATTCAAAATTTGTGTGGGTGTGAAACTCTCAAATGCAATCTTACTGAAGTCTGTATGCCTTTCAGTGTTCAAATTGCTCCATCTTTTGACAGTGGAAGTTCTTTCAAGTTCATCAACCAGTAATTTGATGACTTATCTGGGTATGGCTGCACAATTTCATCAGTTATAGAAGATATTCTAATACCTACTCACCATTCTGGGAAGTGTTAAGAGGAAAAATTGAGCATTTAGCCTACCTTTATTGTGTGAACCTAGTTTCAGGGTCATCAAAATGTATCAAACAAGGTGTTCTTTGTTTGTTTTTAATTTATTTACATACAGAATGATTGGATTATAAAAGCCACTTTTGGTGATGCCGGGAGGGTAGAGGGAGAAAGGGGGAGTGGATTACAAGGATCTACATATGACTGCCTCCCTGGGGGTCGGACAGTGGAGAAGTGGGTGAAGGGAGACGTTAGATGGTGTAAGATATGACAAAATAATAAATTATCAGGGGTTCCTTGGGGGGGGGGGCTCCCTCCTGGGGCTCAAGTGGGAGGGCAAATGTTTTGAGAATGATGAGGGAAACAGGTGTACAGGAGTGCTTGACACTGGATGGATGTATGGATTGTGGTAAGAGTTGTACGAGCCCCCCATAAAGTGATTTTTTTTAAAGCCACTATTTTCTAGTGGTGGGCTACTAACTGCAAGGTCAGTAGTTCGAAACCACCAGCTGTTCCACAGCAGAAAGACAAGGTTTTCTACTCCCATAAAGTATTACAATTTGAGAAACCCATCGGGCAGTTCTATTCTGTTCTATTGAGTCCGAGTCATAATCGACTTTATGGCAATGAGTGCGAGAATGCTACAGGGGCACAAAAATGATCCTCAGTGGATGCTAAAACTACTAAGTGGAAAATTGGTGAGACTTTTGTCATCAATTTATCAAACTGACCACTTGTAAAATCTTTTAATCAATGTTAACCTCAATAAGTGAAACTATAAGGCTACATTCACATCCTGATACAGTGTAATAGACAGTACACAGCACTACTTAACGAAGCATTTTGACAAAATGAACTGAAAAAGTCAAGCCTATAAATAAAATTATTTCAAACCTTTACATAAAATTCTTTAAAATTTGCAGGACAACGCAAATAAGATAAATATGAAAGGAAGCAGTCAACCAGATTCAGAATGTGTAAAATTCTACAGAACAGATTACCTGATTTTTTCCCAACTGAGTGGCATGAAAAAGAAAAAGGGAGGGGTAGCTACTAACAGATTAAAAGAGATTTGAGACAGTAACAATTAGACATGTGAACTTTTTATGGACCTGATTTGAGTAAAATTTAAAAAAACATTTGGACATTGTGGGAGAAATATGGACGTAAACCAAGTACTAGATGATCTTGAGAAATATTCATTTTGTTAGGGATGGATAATGTTATTTAAAAATGAAAGATTCAGTTATTTAATGAAAGATTAATGCTATTTAAAAATGAAAAATTATTAAAAAATGAAAATAGAGACATGCACTGAAAAGTTTATTTTTTTAAAGTTTATTGTATACTGTCTCTGTTTTAAAATATTCCAGAAAACATATATAGTAAGGAACAGAGCTAGAAATTAGATTGGGAATATGTTGATAATTATTGAATTGGGTGGTTTGTTTATGGAGTTTCATCACTCTAATATTGTTGTATTTGAAAGTTTCAAAAATAAATTTAAAATACAAATTAAAGGCTTCTAAGAAATGGATGATAAAATGACTATATCTAAAATTGTAAGATGTCACTAACATTCTATACAGAGAGAAATTAATACCGTTTAATGCATTAAGGAAACTATTTGAGCCCAATCTTCATCTTACTTTATGTTCAGTCAGTAATCAGTGATGGTTGTATCACCCAGTAGACAGACACTAGGTAAGTGTGTTAAAAGAATGAATAAGTTTTTCAATAAACCTGAAATGGAACAAAATAAAACCAACTCAAATAAAAGGAAGGAAGGTACAATCAAAAGTAAAAATTAAGATACTAAACATTATTAGGCTTAGCCAGTGTGGAAAAATGACTAGTCTGAATCAGAATTGACTCAATGGCAGTGAGAGAATGAGGGGGAAATGTTAGAACATTAACAGTGGTAAAAGTGATATTGCTACATATTATCAATAAGTTGTAAATATTTTATAATTAATATATAGGTATATGTGTGCAGCAGCTTAAAAAAGGTTGTGGAAAATGAAATTAAAAGATAATGGAATTTTCCCATGAACGTTTGTATTCAAGTACATAATTGAGAGATTCATTTCTTTCCTTACGAGAATACGTTTTCACAATTGACTTCATGCTGTAGAATCTCAATATATCAACATATGTGTATTATGTAAACTCTGTCTACATTTTTAGGTCCAATGGAGGCCCCTTTATTAAACAGAGAGGGGGGAGGACTTCAGCAGAAGCCTTATCATGAGGAGTGCCCTTGAAGACAGTGTTCCCTATTCTCATACAATTCTCAGTGCTTTCCCACTACTAGTCATGTCTCTTCTCCCCTAGCTCCAGCTTTGGGGTTCATACGACTGCAGAAAATACTTGTTCATGGTTGATGGCAGTTATCGAATTTCATGTCAACTTGATAAATAGACCAAAGGGGTGGAATCTAGCCTGTCAATCAGGTAACAAGGTCACACTCAACAGGAGGATCCTGGGAACTTCTTCCCTAGACGTGGAACACACTCTTTCACAATTCCTGTTGGCAAGCTGCATAGAGCCACTATGATGGCAGCCAGAGCCCTGGAGATGCTTCCACCACCACTGGATCCACAAGACTCTTCACCCACAGGCCTGTGATCTTCCTGCATTCCACATCATTGCATGTGTTGCGTGAGTCTGTAGAGGAATTTATAGACTAGTATCATATTTAAGAACTTGATCTGGACTAGTCTGAGGTGTTTTCTCAATATACAATTGCTCTTTGATATAAAGCTCTCTTATACATAGATGAATGTCAATGAATTTGTTTCTCTAGTCAACCTGGTCTAACGTATTATGGTACCCTGGGAGTGGAGTACTAGAGAAACAAATTGTGAAGATGGAGAGTGGATGCTTGTTTGACCTCTGCCTCGTGGTAGTTTTCTTCTTTGGTTAGCCAGAGGTCAGATATGGCCATGCCATTTACTAGGTTGTTTTCTGGAAAGAATATGGGAAATTAAAGTTTTGATTATTTTCTTTGGTTATTTCTGTTTGAAATGGTGAAAATGAATGTGATTAATGTATATTTTGAGCTCAAGGGGTGAAATTGCTCCTTGAAGTTTTCAGAGACCATACTGCTTAGTGAAAATGGCTGACAGAAGGTCAAAATGGCTGACAGAAGGCTCAGCCCTGGTTTGATGCAGTAGAGGTCTAAGGCCATGTTTCATATCAATAGAATGGTTTAGATAAGGATTAAGATAAGATATATTAAGGAACTTGACTGTTTTAAGAATTAAGTTTAGGATCTGGCTATACTAGGCTTATACTGATTTCTTCTGCCTATTGTTATTGATATAATGATTGATAGAAATGATTATTGGGAAGTATAAATAGAGTTTGTAAGCTCACTGTTTCAGCCATCAATTAGAATCTTTAAATGGGTTAGGGCAGGCCTGCAAAGGCTCTGGAAAGATAAGCCCCACCCAGTGCTTTGGAGTACTCAGTACATTTGCATTTGAAGAGACTTGCCTAAAGGGCTCTTGACAGCCTGAACAAAAAAGGATCTCTTTGGCTTTTTGAATTTTGAACTAGTGGTTTATGCCTGAGGCTGGAAAAATTTGGAGCCATAAAGGAACTCTCCTCTCTAGGACTGAATGTTATAAAGAGCCTGTGGGCAGGCTGAGATGCTTGCTAGGTGACCACCTGGATCCACTTGTTAAGTAAAAGTGGAAGAAATGCAGAATTAAGAGACAGGTTGAATCTGCCACATCCGTGGACCTGTTTCACAGGTACTAGAGGAGAAGACAAGAGCAGGCTGGTTGGTCTGAAGTTCATGTCCTAGCCCAAGAGGGTTAGAGTTGTTGAGAATTAATGATGGGGCCCATGGTTGAAAGGTAAGGCAGCTAATGGGCACCCTAGTGAAGCTAAGCAAGGTGGCCCATGTTGAGTTGACCAGAACCCGATCAAATGAAGATAAGATTTTTGAGCCTGTGAACTGGTGCATATTGCTGCTGACTTTATGGATGACCTGTCCTGATTTGACTTTGCTTATGGACTCATTAGTTTCCAACTGGAATGAAGATTCTTCACATCAAAGAACATGCTGTCTCCTCAGAGCACTGGGTTGATGTAAATTGGCAGTATAGGATGTCCAAAATGGGGAGGATTAAGGCATAAAGTGGTTGACTCACAAAATTTCATAGGTGGGGGAATATGTTGCTAGGGTTATAGGATTATGGTGTAGGTGTTCACATAACTGCAATTGTCAAGCATAGAATATTGTTTTGTTCACTTATAGAAATTATGTTAAGATGAGGCTGGTAACTTTGAATTGTATATACTTTAGTTTTATCCTGTTAAGTACAGATATGATCTCTTTATTGTTTTGTTTAAAAGTATATATGGCTAAAGAGTGTAAAATATTAAGTTGACAAGGAGTGGTCTGTGATAGTTATCTAATTTCACGTCAACTTGAAAAATAGAATGTAGGGGTAAAATCTAGCATGTCAATCAGGTTTCAAGATCACACCCAACAGGAGGATCCTGGGAACTTCCTCCCTAGAGGTGGGATGCTCTCTCTAATTCACATTCCTGTTGACAAGCCACATAAAGCCACGCTAATGGTAGTCAGAGTTCTGGCGAGGCTTCCACACTGGATCCACAAGACTTTCCACCCACAGGCCTGTGATTTTCCTGCATCCTGCATCGTTTCATGTGTTGCATGATTCTGAAGAAGAATTTATAGGCTAATATCAGACATAAGGGCTAATATCAGACTTGTGGACTTGATCTGGACTGTGCCAGGATGTTTTCTCAATATACAATTGCTTTAAAGCTCTTTGCTATAAAGCTCTCTCTTACACATAGATGAGTGTCAATGAATTTGTTTCTTGTGGGAAACAAAGAACCAGGAATGTATATTTTCATATATTAAGAAGCCTGGGTTTCGTATATTAATGCTGGGTCTCTGGGGTGGAGGGAGGCTTTCACTCTTGTAAGTTGGAAGTGAGTCACAATCACATTCTCATAATTAATGTTGTTTCCCACAATATCCTCCCATAATAGTGGTACCTTAAAGTTACCTCTTACAAGCACATGGCTGATTGCCATCTAACCAGCAGCTTTAACTATAGGAGCAGACGTGTTATTTCTCTTTAGGCTATGAAAACAGCCACTCCTCATTACCTACCCCTGGGACTGCTGTTAGGTTACTCCTCCAAAGTACTCAGGGACGTTTTAGGATTAAGGTACTGCTAACTTAAGGTACACCTCTAATCAGGGGGTGGGGGTGGGGGTTGCATATCCCCTGAGAGTATATAAGCCTTGGTTGAAAATATATTCTCTCTCTGCACAGACCTGGCTCTTGAAGTCAGGTGAACCCTTGCATGCCTTATCTTGTCTGACTGAGCTTTCCTGGTGGCAGGATCAGCAAAGGGGTTCTTAAAAAAAAAACCACACAAACCCAAGGAAGCCCTTCCCTGACTTACTATTCCCCAGTGATGAAACCAAAGGTCCTTCGAGACTGCAAGCAGAGTTCAACTGAAGGACTATGCTGTTTCTAAGTATGTCCCTGATACCAATGAGTGGCCTATAGCAGTTTCTAGTATATGGTCCCTAGAACACTAGGTGCAGAGCAGTGGGTGGCAGTACAGTGGGAGTTCCCCTTTAACAACAGCCTACTGACATTTTTCTGAAATGTGCAGCCCAAAAACCCATTTCCTTGGCCCTCTGAAAACTCTTAATCATAAAATATATGCTATTACATCCTGTTTGGCCTTTCAAAAGTTCTGCTACATTGAAAACTGTATTAAACAAAAATGACCAAATATCAAATTACTGTTTCTCCACATGTCCTCCACCTTGGCCGCCCCACTTCTGTAGAGCGCATTTCCATCTCGCTAGCCCTTCCCTGAAGAATTCTGAACTTTTAAATTTATATCACTTAATATGAGCACTTTTCGCCATCCTGAAGAAACTCAAATTGTGTTCTTTTTCATTGTTCTTTTGAGTTCAGGGGATAAAAAGAAGTCTGAAGGGCCAAGACCAGGACTGAGGGGGGTGATTCTCCCAGGACAGCCTTTGGTAACCTCAGAGAATGAGCAGGTGCCCAGTTGTGAAAAAAACAAACAAACGACAAATTTGGCTCAACCCTCCGGACCTTTTCCTCACTGATGCAGTTTTCAGCTTCCTTAAAATTTCTTTAGAACTCCTTATCATCCTTTCTCCTTCAAGAAAATCTATCAAGATTACCCTTTGGAATACCCAAAACACAACCACCATAAATAACATTTTTAGCTGACCTCTCTGCCCTACGCTCATCTTGAGGTTTTTCTAATCTTCCCTAAAATGCACGATCCCATCTAAAAACTGGTGTTTTATGTTAGGCAGCGTTTTTGTAAATGTATTACAAAATTTCAATAATTTGAGATGTCCACCTGTGTTTTGTTAACATTTGATATTAGCCCTGACCTTGGAACCACTTTTCATCCATGCCACGCAAGCATGCACACACTCACATTTTAAGGGACCCTAATGAGACTAAGACAAGCATATTACTGAGAACACCTGTCTGTAGCTGTCTACTTATCGTAGAGGCATGTTTAAACACGTCTTGTTTGGAATAAAACCGTGCATGTCTGAACTGCTTACTGGCTCTGAGGAGATTGAGAAAAGAGTAAGAATGGAGAAGGGAAGATCTTTTAGCCTTTTCCTGAAATGGTTACTTATATAAAACTTAATAATAATAAATGATGTATCAATACATCATTTTATTGGGGGCTCTTACAGCGCTTATAATAATCCATACATCAATTGTATCAAACACATATGTACATATGTTGCCATCATTTTCAAGAATTTTCTTTCTGCTTGAGCCCTTGGTATCAGCTTCTCTCTTTTCCCTCCCTCCCCCACCCTTCCACCCTTGGAGACCCCAGATAAATTATAAATTATTATTTTAATTTCTTACATCATCCATTGTCTCACTTTGGCTTATGTTTCTGTTGATCGTCTCCCAGGGGGGAGAGGGTTATACATCAATCATAGTCAGTTCCCCATTTCTGCCTTCCCCCTTCCCTCATGGTATCGTTACTCCCCTTACTGTTCCCAAGGAGTTTATCTATCCTGGATTCCATGTGTAGAGAGTTCTTATCTGTACCAGTGTACATACTCTAGTCTAGCTAGATTTGTAAGGTAGAACTGGGGTCATGATAGTGGGGGGTGGGGGGAGGAAACATTAAAGAACTAGAGGAATGTTATGTGTTCCATTGGTGCTATGATGCATCCTGGCTGTCTAGTTCTTTCCTTGTGATCCTTTTCTGAGGGAATGTTCCATTTTCTACAGTTGGGCTTTGGGTCTCTACTCCAATCCCCATCATTTGCATCAATATATTTGTTTGTTTTGAGTCTTCTGATGTCTGATCCTGTTGACACCTTGTGATCACACAGGCTGGTGTGCTTCTTCCATGTGGGATTTGTTGCTTCCCTACTAGATGGCCATTTGTTTAACTTCAACTGGGCCTTTAAGACCCCAGATGCTTTATCTTTTAATAGCCAGACACCATCAGCTTTCTTCACATTTGTTTATGCACTCATTTTAACTTCGGTGATCGTGTCAGGAAGGTGAGCATCACAAAATGCTAGGTTATTAGAACAAAGTGTTATTGCATTGAGGGAACACTTGTGTAAAGACCCAATGCCCATCTGGTACCTTAACATTTAAATATATGTACATAGACCTGTATCTCTATTGTTAACTTGTATAAAACTTTAACAAGGAATTATAATTACAAGTTGGAGGTTACACAGATACTACAGATTTCTTTATTTTTATGTAGTTGAGATTTTAAAGGCTAAATGAAAATAGAACTCTTAGAAAAATATTTGGGATGAGAATATTCAAGACCAAAACCAGAAAACTAGATACCATCCAGCAAAAAGAATGAAAAAGTCTACAGTTTTTATAAGTTTTTAAACTTACAAACTAGTTTTTAATAAGTAAACTTTTATTGGAAGGCAGGATTCCTCAAATTGAATACTACTGACATTCGGGACTCAATATTACTATTAATCATTGTGGGAGGGAATCGATGTGAATAAGGAATTCACAGATACAGAAACAAACTACCAATGGCCTTTAGGCAAGATAGATGCTAACTCTGACTGTTAATAAAAATTAAAGGCCTTTTTTCTTTCTTTCTTTAACTTGACAAACAAGATTCAGTTGTCAGGAAAACTGTTATTCCTGGAGAGACCAATGGCAAATTTTAGAATATAATAAGGCCTTAACTACTACATTTCAAATATACTATGCTGTTAGATAAAGTATCTAACTAGTAGGAATCCATTCACACTATAGAAATAAAAGCACCAGCATGCACTAATACAATAGTAATGAAACCATTTACTGTACAAGTGTAAAATAACTGAAAACGAATTTTCATCAGTGGTAGAATGGGCTGATTTTTATGAGGGGGAGGCAAAAATTTTGCGAAAAAATTCTGTAATCTTTTCTTTTTTTTAATTCTATAACTTTTTTTTTTGTTAATCATTTTATTAGGGGTTCATACAACTCTTATCACAATTCATACATACATCAGTTGTGTAAAGCACATTTGTACATTCATTGCCCTCATCATTCTCAAAACATTTGCTCTCCACTT
>NW_022104553.1:34633867-34635103 GCF_000313985.2 Echinops telfairi
CAATGTCCATCTGCTACCTTAATACTAAATCTATACATATATGCACATAGATCTATTTCCACATCCTCATAATTTCCATAATCTTTTCATGTACTTCTCCATGATCTTTTCGAAGCCTCTTCAGGTTGTGGCTTGCCTATATTGAATCAAGAACTAGTTATATTGACTAGGATGCCATGGTGTGTTCGCAAGTGAGAAAAGGAGGCAGCATTTCAGTGTCTTCTATACAATCCCTCTTAAACTGCATCCCAAATTGCCAGGTGGCTATCCTTTCTGAGCAGGAGCTCTGGTGGCGTAGTAGTTATGTGTTGGGCTGCTAACTGCAAGGTCAACATTTCAAAACCACCAGCTGCTCCTTGGGAGAAAGATGGGGCTTTCTCCTCCTGTAAGGAGTTGCAGTCTCAGAAACCCACAGGGACGGTTCTACCCTGCCCATAGGGGACCTATGAGCTGGCACTGATTCAATGGCAGTGAACTTGGAATTCTTTTAGAGCTTGAAGAAAAGCATGGATGAATATATATTTTAGGGGAGCTATGTGGGTAGAGTGAATTGGTTTGGATTACCTATGCTTTATCTGCCAGATTTGGGTGAAACATGATGGAAGAGAACTTTGAAGTCTTAAGACATATGTCTACTAACTAAAGTAACACGACATTACAACTAAAAGCAGCATAAGTTGCACGAAGCTAATAAGATGATCACATCTTGCTTCCTAGGTTTAATTCTTCAAAACAATACAATTTTACCTCTTAAAATAATAGTAATAGTAAAAACTCGCTGCCATCAGATCAGTGCTGACTCATAGTGAACCCTCTGGGTTTCTGAGACTGTAACTGTTTGGGGCGTAAAACGCCGACTTTCGCCTGCAGAGCTGCAGGTGGTTTCGAACTGCGACCATGAGGACCGCAGTCCAACATGTAACCACTACATCAATACTTAAAATTCGCAGGATCACCCTTAATAATTACAGTTTTACATTGAACTTAAGGTACATTTCCCCCTTTAGTATGGAGTGGGAGCAGAATCCACTGGAGAAATATTTTCAGTGTGACCAGATCAAGTGGACAATTGGGGACTCAATTGCTGAGTGTGCATAATCTTAGCTCTCCGTTATTACTGTAAGTGGGCAAATCATTTTGCGTCGTTTCAAATGTGTGAACACTATAGTTACACATGCTTTAAAAAGTTGGGATAGGTCAGGTCATGAACATTCTGGGTAAATAAGCTTTAAAAAA